>NC_142951.1:34673236-34928236 GCF_046866305.1 Octopus bimaculoides | reverse complement strand
CAATTAGGTTGTTCTTAAAAAAAATAGAACCCCCCTAGGATTAGGGGAGTCACTGGTTTCAGTTTCGTTGTCCTTGCACCAACAGTCTAGGAGGAGTTAACAAACATAAGAACATAACAGACAGAGAAACACCACTCAGCTTTCTAATAGGATAGAAACTGTGTGGAAGACCAATGTGTATTTGTATAAATATATGTGCATGGCATTAGGAAGGGCATCCAGTCAGTAACAAAGGTAAGGAGAAGAAGGAATATAGAAGCAAAAGTAATTTGTGCGATTGTGGAGTTGCTATCCCCTGTGAGAGGCATTGCAGAAATGATTAAAAGGGGGGTTATTACAAGTTGGATGGAAGTGATAGATATTGGGGCTTGACACCTAACTGGAGCTGGCTCCAAATTAACACAAACGGATTTATCTCCCTTACGCTACAAACTTAACTTATTAGAAGAAGGTGGCACATCCACACTTACACATTTATTCATTCATTCAATCACTGGTGTTGCTGTAAACCATCACCAGCTGCCTGTCAGCTAGAGAAACAGTCACAAGGTAAAGGAAGCTGTAAAGAGGACAATTATCTCCCTTTACTGTAAGTACAGCCATTAGAGGAGCATTAACGAACCAGACATTGATTTATTATTACACATATAATCTTCTGTTAGAATGTCACTGTTGAACACACACACACACAACTGGTACAGCTCTAATATCAACAGTTTATATTATCAGTCTCTAAAGTGTGTGTGTGTGTGTGTGTGTGTGTGTGTGTGTGTGTGCACGTTGCATGATTAACCTCTGATGTATATGTGTGTATGTGTGTGTATGAGTGTATTTAGGGAGAGGAATTAACTGTAGGTGTAACAAGAATATTTCTCCATGCTAGATTCTATAAAAGAATAAAAGACTTAATGAAATAGAAAATATTCAAAATTCAAAGATACATTATATAGAAAAAAAAATAAAACTTAGAATGACACATGAAAAACTGTCCGATGAACGGGAACGTGAAACTCAGAGTAACGGTTTTTTTGTTATATTTCTGCTGCTTTTAAATAAAGCATATTACTCTACCTCTGGTATTTGAGTACTCTTTTTTCCACCTTGTTGCACATTTCATGTGCTTACTCCGGTATATATATATATATATATAAATAAATATATATATATATATATATATATATATATATATATATATATTTTCTGTACATTTGAACCAGATATATATATATATAAATATAACTATATATCTGGTTCAAATGTACAGAAAATAAAGGACAGAGACAAGTGAAATAACAACAAGCAGGTGTATTTAATGCTTGGGAAGAATGGAAAAGTCTTTGAGACTTTGAGCCTACACATATCCTCCCCTTAGAGGCAGATTTACATCTCTAGTTGAAAGGTGTATAAGATGTATATATACACACTTCACGTTTATCATTAAACTAGAAGCACTCAATACTGGTCATCTCGAGCCTCTTAATCTGAGAAGATTTGCAAGGTCTATAATATGGAAGATGACATTTCTCCCTAATAATTACTAACATACCAGGACAAGAGCATAAAGTTGGCGGAAGAGCCTGTCAATTACATCAACTCCAGTAATTGACTGCTCCTTCGTTTTATTGACCATGATATGGTCCAAATCTTTAATAACAAAATCTTATATGGACCCCTGGCCCGCCCAAGGGCCATATGGACCCCGGTTGAGAATCACTGATTTAACCTATAAACATTTTAATTCATCCCTCATCTTATTTCTTCCTCTAAGAGACTTTTTAATATTCCTTATAAACAAATCATTGTTTCTTGTCAATAGACACAAAGAAGCAGTCTTTCAAGTTGAAGGAAGAAGGAGAATAGGAAGCTGTGAGGTTCATGCCTTTCCCTCAACAGTGTAAACGAAGTGAGACGGGCTTTATCTAGGAAGTGACAGAAGACAGCTGACTCAACTCTCTTGCTTTAAGAAGTTCACCTGAACTCCAACTTATTGAATAGCAATCAATCGATAAATACATTTTTTAATTGATTTTCCCAAATTGTGTTTTTAAACAAAATTGGAATTCTCAACAGAAAATAATTGTGTAATCGCTAAACTGAATTCTGCTGCTACAAATGGTGGGGGGTGGGAGTTTCAAATTTTGGCACAAGGCCAGCAATTTTAAGGAAAGAGGGTTAGTCAATTTCATCAACCCCAGTACTTGGCTGGTACCTTGTTTTATTGAACCCAGAAGGATGAAAGCAAAGTTGACCTCAGAGGCACTACTTAACTGGTACTTTATTTTATCAACCTTGAAAAGATAAAGAGCAAAGTGGACTCCAGCAGGATTTGAACCTAGAACGTAAAGTGGTTGAAGAAATACAACAAAGCATTTTGTCCAAGGTTTTAGCAATTTTCACCAGCTCACGGCCCTTGATTTCTGATGGAGGCACAAAGCCAGAAATTTTGAAGGAGAAATTTCATCAATGCCATCAACTTCACTACTTTATTTAGTCGATCCCAGAGGAATGAAAGGTAAAGTTAATCTCAGCAGGTTTTGAACTCAGAATGTAAAGAGCTGGAACAGGCATTTTCCCACTCACACCATAACAATTTGGCCAAACCAGCACCAATATGACAACTGTTCCTAATATAGGTAGAAGGTCTGAAATATCTGAGGAGGCAGTAGTCAAACTGATACTGATGGTCTTCTTTCCTCTCTCCCCCACCCCCCGCCCAACCCCCACAACCCAGAGAGATGAAAGGCAATGCTGATCTCAGCAAGATTTGAAAACAGAATGCAAAAATCCCTTTGCCAATCCACCACCACCACCACCACCACCACCACCACCACCACCACCACCACCACCACCACCTCCTCCTCCTCCTCTGTTAAGTCTAATACCATTTTCTGTTTCAACTGTCACTGCTGCTGTTGCTGCTGCTAATGGTACCAAAATTAAATGTTAATTTCTAAAGAGACAACTAGGATTTAAACAAAATAAGTTTGAAAGTCATCACTGCTACTTCCACTACCGCCTCTCTGCTAAGTTTAATACCATTTTGTTACAATTGCTGCTACCACCACCACCACCACCACTACTACTACTACTACTACAACCACCACCACCACCACCACCACCACCATCCATCCATCTCCAGCAGCAGCAAAGTAAAAGTTTGATTTGAACAAGTTTTTAACAATTACAAAATAACATTAAGCCGGTTGGTTACCATGACAAACAAAAAAAACCACTTTTCCAGTCAGAATTGGAGTAGCAATATTAACATTTACTTAGTTAAAAGGTTAACAACCTATTTCTCTCGTTAACATTGATGTCACTGTATTAATTAGCTCTACTAATAAAAACTGTACAAGAAAAGCAGGTGTCGATACAGAATGCATTGTACACAGGTGTATGCTGGAAGTTATTAACCAAACACTCTCCGTACAATACACCAGACTCAATTTGTCCCAACCCAGACCCTTCAGACACTCCAAATCCACAGCTTGTCCCCACTCCAGTCTCTATACACCCCTCCACCAAACACTCACAGGTCAGTGACTTCAGAATCTTTAAATAATTTACTCTCCAAATGCCAATAACCAAAGGCATGTGATGAATTTAATGCTCAACAATCCCCTTATTATTGAATAACTCCATTCCAATTATCACTCGTTACACACACACACACACACACACAATACTTACTATAAATAAAATATCTCAATTGTAATCCATAAGTATCAATGAATGGATAAACGTCAGAGGTGAGTTATTAACAAGGTTTATAACTTTTGGAACTATTAACAGAATCATTAACAATGCAATAAACATTAATATTTACATCTTTACATCAAGCAGTTACAGTTTTGATGTATGACATAAATGTGGCAATGACTTCAGTGATAAAAATGTTATTCCTCTCAGTTTGGAAATAGAGGTCCTTAGTTCAAATCCAGGCTGATACTTTGAATAACACATCCCTAAAGGGTTAAAGTAATAAAGGGAAGTTAACAAAATAAAGCAGATGTGAATCTAAAGGCCAAGTCTTCAGCAACATGACAGCGGTGATACTAATCAGACGTATTTCCACACTGCACATAATTTGCAGATAAAGATGCATCAGTTGCAGTTTGAGGCAAGCTCTCTAGCTCTGGGTTAACACCTCCATCTGTGAGGGTGAGTGTATGAGTGAATGCATGACAGACAGACAGAGAGAGAGAGAGAGAGGGAGAGAGAGAGAGAGAGAGAGGGAGAGAGAGAGTGTGGAGGAGGTGCACATGCACACACAAAGGTGTGGATACTGAAGGTGCCTTTCAGCTAGGTACCAGCAAGAATAACTTTCTCTCCCTTATCTACATCAGAGATCAGATCTACTTCGTACCTGGTGCAATTAAAAACACACCTGGAAGGTGGGTGTAGGCCAGTGATGGTATATTTGTAGGGAAACTTCAACAACATTGGGGAATAACTCCGAAGGAAAATATTTACTTTAAATTATTGCAAGGATTTATTTGAACGTTATCACAATACACACACACATGCACTTATCTATATAATACACACACACACACACATGTATATGCATACATACATGTGTGTGTATGTATACACACACACATATACAAACATACACATACATACAAATTTTTTTAATGAATTATTATTTTGTTTTTTAACTTCCAGTGTTGTTTGAGAAAATATTAAAATATGGTTTCAGAGAGACTTCAAAGCTGAAGAACTGAAGAATGTTTTGACAACATAGTGCTTTGTGTGTGTGTGTGTGTGTGTGTGTGTGTGTGAAAGAGAGAGAGAGAGAGAGAGAGAGAGAGAGTACAAGAAAAAATGTGATGTGTTTGGGTGTACAAGAATTTCCTCTTTGGTTACAGTTAGGGCTTTTACTGGTAAAGAAAAGCTTTTCTATTTTGAATATATGTGAAAAGGACATTGCAAGCCAGAAAATCAACCGTCTGGATCAACAGCAGAATTTTCTTGAATCATGAGATATTTCTTTCTTGAGTTTACAAAGAATATTACATGGTACATCCATTACAGAAAGCTATCAAGTGAAAACCAGAAATCATGTAAACTTTAGACACAATCGATTTGAAGATGGTTTTGCTATTATCCCAAAATTGAATGTTTGGGACAAAAGTCTTGAGTCTATTTTATCAAAGTTAAAAGTTTCAACATTTCCACATCAACTCCAAAACTGCCAAGACCTTAACTAATAATGGAGCCCTAACCAACAAGGTAGTCCTGACAAATGAGGCAGCTCTAACAAACAAGAGAGTCCGAACCAACAAGGGAGCCCTAATCAATAAGGGAGCCCTAAACTAACAAGGGAGCTCTAACAAATGAGTGAGCCCTAACCAACAAGGGAGCTCTAGCCAACAAAGGAGCCCTAACCAACAAGGGAGTTCTAACCAATGAGAATAGTAAACAGCATGCTTTGAGGTATCTGCTTATGGCCCCTTATGTTCTGAATTGAAATCCCACTGGGGTCAATTTTCATCTTTCTCGAAAGTCAATGAAAGGAAATAGCAGTGAAGTACCATAGTTTATATAATACAACCTTGGATGTGAATGGAAATATGATAGAAGACCAAGAGGAAGACCGTCAGAGTTCCCCCATCCCACCATGACCACCATCACCATGATCACCATCAGCAGTTCCAACACCACCAACATGACTACCATATCAACACCCACACCCACCTAGCAAAAACAACACCACCAACAACAACAACAAAAAAACCTCTAGCTACCTGTGCTTTTACTTAGTTGCCAGTCAACCAGTCAACATAGCTTGCCTTTGGTGCCATGTTGCTGGTGTTGATGATGATGATGATGGCCAGATACAATTTCCATAGAGCAGACAACAAAGAGAAAAGGGAGAAGAGAAGGGAGGGAGAAGGAGAGATAGGAAGGGGAGGCGGAGGGGGGAGGTGCCTGCTGTTTGTTCCAAGAGGACTTAGAAAAATTGTGTCAGTTGCTGGTTTTTGTTGTTAGACAAACTACTTAACTCTGAAGTGTATGGTCTTGGTGCCAGGGTGTCGGGGGGGGGGGGGGGGGGGCTGTGGTGGTGTGGTGTTGGTGCTGGTAATAACAGTAGTGGTGGTGGTCGTACTAGTGGTGATACTAGCAGAGTGTTGCTGTTGTTGTTGTTTAGTCCAAGGTCAACTTGGATTCAACAGACCTAAAAACTCGGCACTCCAACCATGACCAAACTATCAATTTTTTTTGCTCTGTTCCAAGTTATTGCACATAAGGCTGGATTACCCAATGTGCCCTTCCTTCTTTAGAGTAACAGAGTGTGATTTGTGGGAGACTTGGCTGCTGTTATTAGCAGGTCAAGCAACTACACAGAAACTCCATAGGTGGCTCTGCAGTAGTAGTAGTAGTAGTAGTAGTAAGGTGGAAAAGAGTGGCACCAGTTATGTTCCTGGTGACATCAGAAGATAGTGATGGTGGAGGTTGGTGGCAGCTCTGGCTACAGTAGTGGTTGTGGTTGCAGTGGTGGTGGTGGTGCAGCTGCTATCAAACGACGGCTGTAGTTCGGGTGGTGGTAATATGCGAGTGAGAGGAGGTGGAGGAAAAGGAGGGTGTTGAGAGGAAGGAAAAGGTAGCTGGAACAGACAGAAGAGGAGGGGAAGAGGGTGGTGGTGGTGTACCTAGTTTCTGTCTTTACGCTGGGTGTGAAGGGGTGGATGAAAAGTAAGGGACACCGGGGGGGGGGGGTGTAATGCTGGTGGTGAAGAATTTTGGTTCACTGATTCCATTTGTGAACAGCATTGTAGCATTAGAGGGGAGGGGTAGATGTGAGGAGGGTGGAAAATATTGATAAAGAAAATTGAGAGGGAGGGAGGGAGGGAGGGGGAGATAGGGAGAGAAAAGTGAGGGCAGATGAGAGATAAAGGAGACAAATATAATTAAAAGAGATGGTGGTGGGGAACGGTGTGATGGATAAGGTGGGGTGTTTGGAGGGAGGGTTAGGGTGGATTTGTATGTATTTGAGGGATGAGAGACAGGGTGTGGAGAATGTAATGATTCATTTCCACAGTATAGTGTGTGTGTGATATAACATCAGCAACATTAGAGATTATAATAATGTGAGAGAGAGAGAGAGAGAGAGAGAGTTGACACCATTCAATTGTGGAGGGAAGGATTTTGATTAAATTAAGCAGTCTAGAAATAGCAGTGGTAACGGTGGTGGTGGTGGTGGTGGTGGTGGTGGTGGTGGTGGTGGTGGAGTGACTGGGAGACAGAGAATTAGTAAGAGGTGGAGAGAGAGAGGGGGAGAGAGAGAGAGAAGGAGGAGTGGTGGTGAGAGGATAGTTGAATGCAATTGAGAGGAAATGGAGGAAAAATGTTGTTAAAAGAAGTCTAGTGAAATTATGGAGGAGTAAAATGGAAGATAAGCAGAAGATAGTTACGGAATAAACATGTCTGTCTGTTTGTCTGTGTTAGAAAGGGATTGATAAAAAGGAGGTTGTGGAGGAGGGGGGGTAGTGATGGAGGAATAGAAAGAGGATAGAAGTTAGGAACAGTGGTGAGAGGGAGATGATGATGATGATGATGATGATGATGATGATTATCATCATTTATGAAAGAGAAGAGAATGAGGAGAAGATGAGATAAAAGAGGAAGGAGACAACAATAAAAGAGAAAGAGAGAGAGAGGCAGAGAGGAAAGAGATATGAAAGAGGATAGGAAGAGAGAAAGTTAAACAAGAAATAGTGAGAGGAGCAGGATGAGGATAAACTGGGGGGGGGGGGTAGTGGCGAGAGAGAGAGAGGGGGGAGAGAAAGGTAGATGTGATAGAAATATGTGAGAAGAAATGGAGGGGTGGGAGGGAGGGAGGGAGGGAGGGAGAGGAATAGTTGAAATGGAGAAGAGAATGGAAATGGATGATTAATGGTAGAAAAATGGAACAAGCCAAGCAGAACAACAGGAGGAAGAGTAAGAGGTGGAGGAATAGTGTGAGAGATATCTATATAAAGAAAGGGGTGTGAGGGGAAGAGAGAGAGAGAGAGAGAGAGAGAGGATGAGGAAGAGAGAAAAAGGAAGTGATGTAGAGAAGAAAAAAGTGAAGGTGAGAAAGGGAAATGGATTAAGCAGGTAAAGTAGAAAGACATATGTTACAAAAACCTTCCTCACAAGAATCTACCCCACTTCCTTGGTTAACCCAATGTTATTTTTACAAACCTTTTCCCCTGCCAATCTACCCCACTGAGTACTCCAGTTACTCAATATTACATAAATTTTCCACCTTACCCCACCCCAGCCCTTATCAACTGTAGTACCCTAGTTAGCCAATATAAAACAGACTCCCTTCTTCCACTCTGTCAATCTACCCCAGTTCCTCAACTCACCAATGTTATACAAATCTTACTTTTTCCCACCCCACCCAATCTACCCATGGACACCCCAGCTAGCCAATCTTGCACAAATCTCCTTCATTACCTCAATCTACCACTTTATCCCAGCTCACCAATGTTTCACAAATATACCTTCTTGGCACCCTAACAATCTTCCTGAGTACCCCAGTTAGCCAATGTTATATAAATCTCCCTTGTTTCCCCACCATTAATCTACCCCAATACCCCCAGCTAACTGATGTTGCACACGCTTTTTCCTTCTTCCCCTCTGCCAATCTACCCCAAGTATCCCATCTATCAAAGATAAACCAAAAGCGACCTCTCGAATCAAATTCATCAGAACCATTTCACAATTAACTCAGGGATGCCTGAGTGTGAAAACTCAGTGAAAGGTGCACCACACACACACACACACACACACACAATGATAAGATGAAGAATCTGAATGAATATGTAAAGGATAATGTCATGAATCCCTGTGTGAGTATGATGCGGGGGGTGTCTTTATATTGGTATATATGTGTGGATGAAAGTTGGATCTGTATTTGAGTTTCTGTGGATAAATTGATGGATCAGCGTGTGTGTGTGTGTGTGTGTTTCTGTACAGGTGTATTTGTTCTGGTGGATATGTGCACATGTGTGTATGGACTGGTGAGGAATTGCACAGAAGTAACCATTAGAGGAAGAACAGTGATGGTGGGGGGGGGGGGTGATAAATAAGAATAGGTGAAAGAAAATAGACTAAAAGATAGAGAGAGATGGTATAGTAATGAGGTGAGGTGGTAGGAGGTAAGGAGACACACACACACACACACACAGAGTGGAAGTGAAACTATGAAGAGAAATGTCAAAAAAGACAGAAATGAGAAATATTTATAAAGATGGCAATATTTGAAAGAAGCAGATGAAAGTGGAGTAGATTAGATAATATATAATATAATAATAATGGATAGATAGATAGATAGATAGATAGATAGATAGATAGATAGATAGATAGATAGATAGACAGACAGACAGACATATAGATAGATAGATAGATAGATAGATAGATAGATAGATAGATAGACTGGTGATAGGAAGAGAGATATACAGAGGCGGGGATGAGGTGAGAGGACGAGAGAGAATGGAAAGAGGGTAGGATTAAAGGAGAGTAAGTGGGAAAAGGAAAAAGTGGGAAAGAGAGGGAAGAGAATAAGGGAAAAAGGAGAAGTAGAAAAGAGAGAGGAGGAGGATTAAAAAGGAAGAGAAAAGAGAAAGGTTTGAAGGTAGTAAGGGGTGGGAGTAGAGAGGAAAATGGAAGTTTTAAGAAGGAGTAAGGAAGAAGGTGAGAAGAAGAGAAATGGAAAGGAGTAGGGGTGTGAGGAGGGAGAGGTGAGAGGGATGAGAGTGAAAGGGACAGAGAAGCAGGTAGAATGAGAGTAGGAAGGAGAGAGGGAGAGAGAGAGAGAGAGAGAGGGAGAGGGGGGAAAGGAGATGTAGATGATCAATGAGTTACGGCAGTGAAAGGTTGCAGTAAGGGAGGAAGGGGGTGAGAGATGGCGGGGGGGTGACAGAGAGAGGGGGGAGAGCAAAAAGTGAAAGGCGGGGATGGGGGGAAAATGTAAAAGAAAGTGTAGGGGGGGAGGATAAGTAGGGGTACAAGATGTAAGGAGGGAGAGAAAGAAGTGATGAGATTGTATGTCTACATGAGAGAGTAGGGGGTGAAGGAGGAGGAAAAGAGAGAGAGAGAGAGAGTATAGTGAATGCATGGAGAAGGCCAACAGTAGCCTCTCTCTCTGTCTCCACCATCGCCAACAGCTACGACATTGCTCTCTTGACAGTGATCAATACTTACAATAATGATGAGGGTGATGGTCGTAGAAGGGGAGGAGGGTGTTGATGAGGAGGAGGAGGATGATGATGATGCTGATAACGTTTGTATGAGTATGACAGTGTTGATGATGGTGATGGTGATGGTGGTGGTGGTCGTAGCTGAAAGAACGGCAGCGGCGCTGGTGGTTAGAAAGTGTTGATGGTAGTAGAGACTGTAGGCAAGAATAAAAAGACTGATAGGAAAAATATGACAGAAATGAGAATGAAGAAAGCAGAAGAAACGAAGGGTCGATCACCATTGTGACAACGAAGCAACGGTGGTGGTGGTGGTGGTGGTGGTGGTGTGTGTGTGTGTGTGTGGTGTGTGTGTGGTGTGTGCACATGGTTGCTTGCAAGTGTGTGTGTGTGTGGAATGTAAAATGAGGATCAAGGATAAATGAAAAGTAAAAACATTTGAGAGAAAGAGGGACAGAGAGAGATAGAGAGAGAGAGAGAGAGAGAAAAGTGATGCAATGAGTAGGGAGGTGTGGTGAGTGGTAGGGTTATATAATAGAAAGAGAGAGAGAGAACAAGTAGGGGAGGAGAAGGGAGGGAGGGAGGGAGGGAGAGAGAACAAGGAAGATAAAGAGAGAGAGACTGTAACAGTGAGGGAGGGGAATGCATGACAGGGAGGAGGAGGAGGAGGAGGAGGAGGGAGGGAAGGTATGAAGCAAAAATGTCTGATGAAAGGAGAACAAATGGAGATATTAGAAACAATGAGATCTAATGAAGTGATGACAATGTGAAATGTGTGGTGGTCACTTCTAGAAAGAAATGACCACTGATCTCTCTTCTAACATTGGTGTTGTTTGACCCCAGGTTGACTCTGATCCAGTATGCCTCTGGTCAAAGAGATTCTAGCTGTGTCGAATCCTTTTTAGGGGTGTGTCACTATCTGTTGTCCTTCCTTTATTTTAGACGTTAGCATATGAATTGAGAAAGATTTGGTTGCTATTTCTAGCATATCGTATGACTATGAAGACGGTCCCTTGTTAACTGTGTGTGTGTGTGTGTGTGTGTGTGTGTGTGTGTGTTAATGCATGCATGAGGTCAAGAAAAGAGTACTCGGGCCATAGCCCTTGTTTCAACCACCAAGTACAAGTGTGTATGTGTGTGTGCATGTGTATATATATAGGACAGTATTGTGCATGTGACAGCAGAGTATATGTGTATGTAAGAATGTGTGTGGATGTGATGGTGTGTATTTAGACAACTTTGTGATGTGTTTATATAAAATATGTTTGTCTGTGTGCAGTGACATTGTGTGTGTGTGTGTGTGTGTGTGTGTGTGAGAGAGAGAGACAGCTGTACATCAATCTGGGTGACTATGCGAATGGCTGGGTGGACATAACTACCCTGTGTACATAGCAGTGAGATTTAATAAACATAAGGAACCCTGAGTGTGTGTGAGTGTTAATAGCATAAATGTTCAGTTATGTGTACGTGTGTGCGACCTAGCAAGTTACCTTAAGACTGCGTGCATGTGTGCATGTGTGTGTGTTGTTTTTACATGAACATGTGACAAGCTATGCCAACTGTGTATGTGTGAATGTTTCTCTGTGAACATGTGGTTGTGCGTGTGTGTCTTTTGTATGCATACATGTGTGTGTACACATGTGGTTCTGTTTCTATGCATACGTGTGTGTGTGTGTGTGTGTGTGTGTGTAAGTAAGTAGACACATGTACGTATGTGGTATGTGCTTTAGGAGCAATAATGCACCCTGTGTGTACGTGTGCACAACACTGCACAAGTGTGTTAGAAGTGCGACACTTTGCACGTGTGAGAGCAGCATGTTGTGTGCACACGCGTCAGCCAATCTTGAAATGTGCGTGCCTAGATATGTGTGTGTGCGTGTGTGTGAGTGTGTGTGTGTGTGTGTGTGTGTGTGTGTGTGATTAATAAAGATTGAAACAGACTAAATAGATCAAGATAACAAGGGGAGTGGAATATTTTGTTGCCAGCAATTGAATTCAGGTACAAACAGCAGCGGCGGCAGCAGCAGAGGAGGAGGTGGTGGTGGTGGTGAAGAGGAGTGTGTGTGTGTGTGTGTGTGTGTGTGTAATGAAGAAACAGTATCTGATCATGTATCATCCTATAGAGTGCGTGATATGTATTTATTCTTAAACTCTTCTCAAGCTTATGCACTTACAAAAAAAGAAACCCTATCTGTCGATCAATCCCCTTCTCTGTCTATCTTACTTACCCATCTGTCCCTTGGCCTATGTCCCTTGGCCTATGTCCCTTGGCCTATGTCCCTTTCTATCTCTTACCCAGGCAACCTTCCTCCTCTCTCTGCATATATCTATGTGTGTGATTGTGTGTGTGTGTGTTTGTGTAATCAGCTGCTCACCTGTATCAACTTCAAAAACACTCACCAGTTGACAGCAGGACCAATAAAACATTATATGACAACCTTATTTCCTTTAGAACAGCCCCAGTTATTTTCTCGATTCATATCCCCGGTTACCTGCCTCACATCCACAAGCCAAGGAAAGGTTATAATCAATGAGGGGAGTCTCTATGTTGTTACTTGATTCGCTAGAGATAGCAGCCAAATCTCCACCAACCCATGCTTCAAGTGAGGATGTAGTCCTACATACTCCCCCAAAAAGACATGATGGTCACAACTGGAATGTCTTTGATGATAGGTTTTACTGGATAAGGGCTGACTACAGTGGGGGAGGGGAATTAAACAACAACCACCTGCCTGCACAACATCAGCTTCAAATATGTTCAGCTTTTCATGTTACGTTCTGTCAGTTCTTGTGACACATTGATGGCACACTGCTATTTCTGGCACACCAGCATTCACGACACACCTTTATACATAGCACACCAGCATTCACTGCATATCAGACCATATGGCAGACTGCCATACTTTGTACACTACCATGGAGGGCATATCCAATAAATAACTTACAGATTGCATGGCACCAGTTGTAAGACCATTGTTGAAAAGAATGCATTCTACCAATCTCCAGCATTCCTTTGTGGAATGGCAGTGTAATAAAGAATGTTTGCTTTATGTTATTCTGCATTCAATACCAGTAATTCCTTAAGGCGCAGCACCTTAAATGATTACCTTCTCCCATAGCTTCAGGAGGTTGGCTCAAATTTTGTGATTGAAACCTAGATGGAAACAGTTAGGAAGCCCATCTAAAAGACTGTACCTGTTGTTTGACGATAAATTTAGTCTATTGCTCACTTTCATACGCTCCACCTGGAATCTGACTATCTTTTACAGAATCAATTTGGCTTCAAGCATCTGCAGCAAAACAGCAAAACAGACTGCTTCCTACAGTATACACCCATGAATCTACATCTCTTTCTGCCTGTTTCCCAATTCACTTAGTCTCAAAGATCCATGGATGTTCTCCTTCCTCTTCTTACTAAGTCATGTCAAAAAAAAAAATAATATAAAATCTCTAAATTTTCATTTCTCTTTCTCCTTCAACTGTGGCAACCACAACAACGAACACACCAACGTTAGCAACGACTACAACAGCAACCACCTCAGTAATGATAGAAACTTCAACATTAACCACCATCACAACAGCGACAATATCAACCACAACAACATCAAATATTACAGCCACCACAACATCAAACAACGTCACAACAACATCAACCACCACAGCAACAACATCAAACAACATTACAACAACCACCACCACCAACAACAGCATCAAACAACAGCAATAACCACTACAGTGACTACAACATCAACCACTACCAACAACCACCACCACCACTACCACCACGCCAACATCTTATAAATCAGCTAAGCAGCAGAACTTTTGTCAGATATTCCGATAGGGACGCAATCTTTTGCATTCAATTTCGTGTTAAAAGAAATCCAATAAAGAAAGCCAGGAAATATTATTGATTTGGCTGAGAGAGCTTAAAATAAAAACTGCTCGACAAATGTTCTGTCTTTGAGGAGATTATTTTGTAAATTCCCAAGAATGGCACCATAATGCTGCAAATAAACCAATGAAGTTAATGGAAACATATTGCTGGCTTTTTCATATTGTCCTTTTCTTTTTTTTAAATATAATTATTTACACACATGCACACACATGTATCTAGATATTAAATTTATGTATTACTCACAAAATATTACATATATACATATGAATGTATGTGCATGTACATATATATATATATAAATACACTTACATAAATACAAACATAATTTTGTGGCAGTAAACTGGATTATTTCTTCATACTTAAAGGTTTTGTGTGGTTGACATTAGCTAACTACACTCAGTAGTGTGTGTATGTGGGTGCATTAGTTTGTGTGTGCATTGCATGCACAAATATTTTGACACAAACTCACACAAGTACATTCCAGCACACACAAAGTACATACAACTTGTCCAATAACTAGCAGAAACCCAAACTTCCTATAAAGAAGTGTTTATGTCAAATGTACTGCTGAAAGCAGTAAATACACTGGGAGGGGGGAAACTAATCAATATAGCTTAACCTACTGCCACTCACCTGTTTACCTGCTTGTTATATTACAGGTGGATGTCTTTAGAAAGGAGTTGTTAACCATTGTAACTTAGGGGGCCAGAGATCAGCATCTATTAAATACAGTTTACAACTATAAACATTATCGCATTTACATCTGACTGAAGCTTTGACTCAATACAACTAAAGGTGATGTTTTCATTCTTACTAACAGAAAATATGCTGCCTGCTTTGCTGTTTCTCTCTTTCTTAAACAGGGTAAGGCAGCAGCCCCCAATGACCTTTGCAGACTTGCACAAAGGGAGATTGATGCTTCTGTTGCTCAGACTTCAATATATATGTAGATGGGTGGAACAAGAACTCTGTATGAGTGTGTAAGGTGGAACTAGCAGAATTTACAAAGGAAGCTTAAAAGCACTCAAACCAAATTCGAAGCTTCTCTTTGCCACTTTTCAAAAGTTTCTTTCGTGTTCCTACTTTTAAAAAAAGTCATACAGTTCCCAACAGACATGTCTGTTGGAAACCGTATGCCAATCAGGTGGAATAAAAGAAAGTGATACTAGAAAAGGAAGTACTGTCCCTTAGAGAATTTATCAAAAGCATATTCAAGGGCAGTGAAGCCCATGGAAATGGGCCTAGACTTAGCATGCACCCCTAAGCCAGAAAAACACAGGCAAAAGATGATGTATGCCCATGATAGTCAAAATAATCCTAGATCTGTGAGGTTTTTTGACTGGCTTTGGGTGGCTGCGCTCCTTATGGAATGTCTCATTTAATTTTTTTTTTTTTTCTTTTTTTCTAAATACAATCTAGGATGCTTGTGTGAAAAGCAGCAGCACCATCCAACATGTGGGAGCAGAATTGTCTATTTACATTCTACATTCAAATTTTGAAAGGGTCTGTTTTCCAGAATTGATAGAAAAAAAAAACTACTTGTAATATACTGGAAGTTGATTCAATTGACTATACTCCTCCGCCACCTTTCTGTGACATCGTGCCAATGGCAGAAATCCTTGCAATTGCCAGCAGGGTGGTAAGTGTCAGACAAGTTGGCTGCTAGAATTCTGAAATTCAAATCCTACTAAGATCATCTTTCATGAGGTCAATAAAATAAGTATTAATGAAGAACCGAAAGAAATGATGCCACCTTTTGTACTAAACTTGGAAATCTTTATCATTAATTAAAATGGAGGAGATAGATATTTAATTGCAATAGACACAGTTATATTTCAATAGAAGAGAAAAGCTGTGATAATCAATACAAGTGTTGGAGACACTCCCTTTTCTTCAGAGACCACCTCCCTACCTTCCTCACCACATGTTATAGATTATTTCACAGTCAGCTCTCAAAAGTTTAACTCACATCCCATGCTTAATTCTACATTAAACACACACAAATATACACAAACGCACATGACTTTATATCAGTCTTTAACAAGATTTTTTATTATTTCTTTATTACCAATTTATTTACCTATTTCAAATAATTGGCACCAACCTCTGTTGCTTATGATCAGAGTCGAAGAAAGCATAACAACTATAACAAACAAATAAAGCAACAACAAGGAAAAATATCTTTTGAAATTTATTAGATCCCCCCCCCCTCCCTTGTAAGTATATCTCTTTTGTGTGTTCTTTTAACTGCTAGAAAAGAGTTTTATTAAATTAGCAGAATCTATAGAATTCTGTCTGGGATTTTATTATTATTATTATTATTATTATTATTAATAATAATAATAATATTGAAAGGACTGAAGGAAGACATCTTCCTTTATGGCCAGGCCCTCATCAACTTTTTCAAGTTTCATTTCGAAAGGAAAGTGATGGTAGGAAGAGAAGTACTGACCGTTCTTTAGAGAATTTACCAAAGCATATTCAAACTGTGGGCAGTGAGATTGGTGAGTATGGTCCACTGGAACAGGCTGAGACTTAGTATGTGCCTCTAAGCCAGAAAAAATAGATAAAAACCAAAAACAACACAGAAACTTGACAGAAAAGCTAGAAAGCTGTTGACAATGTAGGACGCCCGCCATCCAAAAGCTGATATCAATCAGCTGTACATGAAGAGGGACCAGGGTGGAAGAGGCTTAATTGCTGTGGGAGAGTGTGTACACAAAAACTATGAAAGGCAAAGTTGACCTTGATGGAATTTGAACTCAGAAAGTAGCGATGAGCAAAATACCACTAAGCATTTTGCTAACATTTCTGCCACCTCACCTTATTAATAATAAGACCACCACTTAGATCAAAGAGGTCGAAAAATAAGCCTAGCAAAATTAAGTCTTAGCAAGAAAGGCCAGAGAAATCTACTGCTAGTTATTGAGAAAAGGACCAAGAAGAATTCTCTATTGTGTATGCAAAAGATTCAGTGGGATCACAACAGGCTGACTGATAAAGAAAAAGGACTTTGCATGTAGCAGATGCATAGGAGTAGTTAATATCTAAGAGCGCTCGTGAAATTTTAAAAATATCCTGATGGCTCACCAACAGAAGTAGCTGATATTAGGTGACCTAGGAAGTGGATGTTGCCAAACTATAATAGCGAAGAGCTGTAGTAAAAGTTCAGGGAGCAACTATTTCAGTTGGTAACAAAGGGTTTCCTTCTTCAAGCAAAGGGCAGATTGTGTATTATATGTGTATTAAGTTTATACTGCATTACAAAGAAACCTGGGCATCGAATATGGAGATTGTGTGGCAGCTGAAAAGAAATGAGGCGAACATGATCTGCTGGATGCATAATGTTTAGCATGCTTGAGTGACAGAGTACATAGTATAAGCTGAAGGCAAAAATGCGGGAAGGAGGAATTAACTGCAATGCACAAGGCAGAAAGAAGACTGCACTGGTAGAGACATATGATGTGCATAATGACGGATAAGGGTTTGGTGAAGAAATGCCAAGTGACCGAAATGGAAGAAGAGGAAGAGGAAGAGTAAAGAAGTGGGGAAGGCTGATCCCAGGACACTTAACCTCGGGAAGATGAAAAGAGACTGCAACAAGTGGCGAGACATTTTGTTGGAGAAGATCCATTTAACCCATGCGTGTAAGGGATAAGAGAAGACAAAAGGGTGTGTGTGTGTGTGTGTGTGTATACACATGCACAGACAATTAATAGCATTTACAATTGGACAACATATTTACACAGAGATATATAAACCCTATATAACACCATATTGATATAAAACCTGCCAGTGTGAGAGAGTGTGTATACACACACACACACACACACACACAGTTTATAGATATAAATATTATCACACCTTTCATTTAATGGCATTTTCAGCTAAATTCAGCTGCAGGACAACACATCCCCATTCTTACTAAGACAAAAAAAAAACACAAAGTCAAAGCACATGTGTGTGTGTGTGTGTGTGTGTGTGTGTGTGTGTGTGTGTGTGTGTGTGTGTTTGCATGTATGTGTGCGTGACAGTGTGTGTGTGTTGAGGGAGAGATGAGAGAGAAAGAAGAATATTACAAGACTCAAAAGACAGATCCATCTTTCTCACTTTCCTTCTCTCTCCCTGGTGCATTAGATATCACATGATAACAAATAATACAATTCTGCTGATATCGATTGCTCTAGTTTCATAACATTTTCAGATTCAATATAGACAGCTTTAGCATAGGGGAGGTGTCACACACACACATACACACACACATACACACACACACACACACATATCACCATCACAGCCTTCACCACTGCCACCACCGATAGCAGAACAGCAGTTCCTTGGCTCAACATTTAATCAGCAAGGTCACTGTTTGCAAAGACCAGAGTTGTATTTCCCTCCTATGGATCTTACAGTAACACAAAACTGGTCTTTGATGTCATGCCAAAAGAAAAATAGCAATAAAAAGGAGAGCAGTGGGCAGGTGGTGGTGGTGGCATGGAACAAGGGAGGCTGGTTTAGTGATAAGGAATCCTTAAATCTCTCTCTCTCTCTCCATTCTTCCTTCAAGTTAACCATCCCTCCACCACCACCACCACCACCATCTATTTACTGTCAGTCTATTTCTCCAGTTAGAAGAAGACAAATCAGGTTAGTTTTAGGAGAGGAATATGTTCTTTCTTTCTTTCTATTTTTTTTTTATTTTTCCTTGACAGAAATAAGTGGAAGACAGAGGTGGAACAAGAAGGAAAAAAAGAAAGAACTAGGTGTTATCCTCCATGTAACCACTGTAATTCTATACAGTGTTAGATTGTTGCAGCAAATTTTACACATTTTCTTCTGCTGTGGTTGTTTTTATTTTGAAAAGCTACAATGACAAGTGGAAAACAGACAAGTTATAGTAATATTGTTTCTATAAACTATACACCTGTATTCACCTTTTCTCTCTTTATACACACACACACACACACACTTGTTTGTGTGTATATGGTGTATGAGTGTTTGTATGTACATCTCTCTTTCTCTGCATGTATAACACACACACATATATATATATATATATATATATATATATATATATATATATATATATATAAACTGAAGGAAGATACACGTAGCACCTTGACAAGGTATTTGCCACACTCATAGCTTGGAACAAGAAAGGCTCAAAAAACACCAGCAGCAGGAGAAAAGAAGACCAGCAATCAAGTTCATGAAGGAAGGAGAAAAGCCAGTGAGGACTGCAAAGAGAACACATAGTCTACTACATGGGGCCTAATCATGGATTATGAAAGCAGACCTGAGAGAAAGACTGCAGTTTCTCCAGATCATCCAGGCAACCTTAAGGTCTGATGTAATTTTGTGGTCTGAAAGGCTAAAGAGAATAATTTTGATCAAGTTTACAATCCCTTGGGAAGAAAGGTGGACTCCAGCTTTTGAATGGAAGTGTTCCAAGCATGAGAGTCTTCAGCACGATTGCAAGAAGAAGTGATGTTAGTCATGGCTTTTGCCAGTGGAGGTTGGCTGTAGGGAGTTCCCTGCCCGGTCAGCATGGAGGATGCTGACAGTGGATGAGCAATTATTGTGGAACAACTGTTGTTTAGCTTCAGGTCATCCCTGACGCAGTAGATCTATAATCAAAAAAAACCGTTCAGTTGTATCCATCCCATCCTTTTAACAGATACAGTGCATCTTAGACCTCCCTATCCAACCTGTCTTTCCTAATTTATGACAACACTTGACAGTGGATCAGACAGAGGCTCTATCATTGGCTTCAATCACAAATAATAATGTTCTGGAAAAGCATGTAAGTCACAGTCACTACTTTTCCTCATTCCTGGGATTGCCACTGAGATACAACACCACCAGAGATATTGTAAACTAGGTACAGAGACAAGATATTCTTGGAGAAAATAAAGACGTGGACTGGAACATTTTCAGGTTATCATCACCCCCACCCACACACACACACACACACTCACTACAGAGCACAAAAGGCAGGGATGTAGGGAGGAGGGGGGTGACAATATCGCTGCCTGAATGCAGCTTCTCTTATATGTGATTCTGTTTTAAAGTCTATTTTGTGTCTAGTTTTGGTATTGGGGAGGAGCAGAGGAAGATAAATTGGACAACAGATAATATCTACCTATAATCAATATACTTACTACCAATGTCCTCTCCTCTTACTCCTTCTACATCTCCCTTTTATTATCAAAGTGGCCAATTAGCTTCTGAATATAGCTCGGCTTCTCAGAAGTAATAATAATAATAATAATAATAATAATAATAATAATAATAATAATAATAGCAACAACAACAGCAGTGGAGTAGTAATGTCTACAAAAACACACCTCAAGCTATATTTCAGTTGTTTACAAGTTCTAATAATTTACCCCCTTCCAACCACTTGTTTCTATCAACTGTTCCCCCATCCTCTTGTTTAATACACACACACACACACAGAAAGAAAGAGAGAGAGAAAGGTGCAAGGTGTGTGTAGCAGCCTCTTGTTAGGTTTTTATTGCAAATGTGTGTGTGTGTGTGTGTGTGTGTGTGTGTGTGTGTGTGTGTGTGTGTGTGTGTGTGTGTAAAGAAAATGAATGTGAACCAATTTGGTATTGAGCCAGTACTTAGGAATCACCAAGTCCACAGATGAAATAGTCAGTCAGTCATTTGAAGTCTATCAATGACTCAGCAATTCTCTTTCATATTCCAGTTGCAACTAATTTTAGGGTGGAGGGAAAAAAAAGACTAAAACAAAAAAGAAAACGGAATACTAAAATACACCAATGAAAGCAGTGAGATGATGAGCTCCTGGTGAACTAGTTTCTATCATACAGTCAATCCTCCAGTGTAAGCTATTTCACTCCACATACTCAGAGTACTTCATGATTGCAGATATATTCAATAGTGTGGAGAAAGGTAAGTTTATAAAGACTGACTTATGTACCCCACACTGGTGGGGTACATAGTTTCATTGGGCTGTTGGTACCCCACAACAGGGTTCTGTCTCTACATGGTGTATCAAGGGTATCCATCTTCAAGATACAATCCAGAAGTGGGATTGAACTTAGTACTGCAAGCTAGGGAGCAACTTTTAGAGGGATGAGTTGTTCTAACCATGTAATACTTATTTAAACCGATAAATTAAGTACCAGTTGCATACTGGGGTTGATTTAATCGATTAAATCAACCCCAGTCAGCTTCGTTCCAGTCAAAGCAAGCAGTTTAACAGTGGTGGCAGTTTTTCTTTTGGCCCAAAAGAAACAGACTGGCAATGTTTATAGGGGGGTCAGAGTCACTTAAAGATTCTTCAGTAGTGATACGGATAATAGTTTCAGGAGAAGTGGTAAGTAACAGATCCAAAGTATTGTTACCTCTTAAGGGAGACATAACTACTTGAAGCCAGTTTGAACCCAGCTCTGTGGTCAGTGAAAAGTTTCCCCATCAATCTCTGGGTAACTGAAACTGCCAGTGATGAAAAGATTGGCAGCTGTTTTCCCAGATATATTTCTGAAGATGTGAAAAAGTTGTGTGTCTTAATTATAGTTTGAGGGATTGTAAACAACTCTAAGGAGAAGTGTTGTCATGCTTATTATACACATGTTGCAGAAAAATACCTCTTGCTGCAACTGGTTCAAACTGCTGCAAGGAATTACTGGGAACCTTGAGCAAACACAGACCATAAAACGGTTCTTACAACCATTAAAGCAGTTGTTTTAGTTCTATATGTGTATGTGTGTGTGTGTGCATGTGTGCGTGTGTTTATATATATACACGTGTGTGTGTATATATACCTACATGTCTATACACATGTATATATGTATGTGTGAATACACAAACATATATAGTATACAAACACATATACAGCCACTTATATTTCTGAAGAGTGTAGAACAGATGACAAAATGAGAAGGAAGATGAGGAAGCAGGAAGGGGTGGTGGTGGTGGTGGTGGAAGCAGAGTTAGGGACAAGGATCAGTTTCCCCCAACCCCCGACTGGCTACCCCAACCCCCCAACTGACCACCCCAAACCACTACCATCACTGTAAGGGAGAAATCATGATTATAATTGATCTCTCATCTAAACAAGTGATGTGAAAAAATGTTTTTCATGTCAGTTGATGTGTGTTGGTAACCATGGAAACAACAGAACAATAAATAGGGTATATTGGATGGGAGGGAAGGAACTAGAAGATGAAGGGTGTATATGGGTATATGGGTGGGCATGCTGATGAACAAATGAATCAGGAGGGAGGGGAAAAAGGTGAAAGAAAAACCCTTCATTCCTCTGTCAATGATCTCATCTAAATTTTTGAACAGCAAACTAACATGGGAGCCTCTATGTGGTCATTCAACTTGCTAGAAATGGCAGTCACATCTCCCTCTCCCTTAATTCAAACACCCCACTGTCTCAAAAAAGAAAAAAAAAAGAAGGGCATATTGGACAATGTTACCAAAGATACTGTCTGAATAAAAGACAAGATGGCCATGACTGAAGTGTGTTTGATATTGAGTCTGCTAAAAATAAAGGCTGACATAACAATATGAACAATAACAACAATTAATAACACATCAGTAGCAACACTTAACCCATCAACACCACTGCCAATGGGGGAACCTTTACGAGGCTGGCTCTTCACATTGCTAGAAATAGCAGCCAAATCTTCAACTCACACCTTACTGTCTTCAGACTAAGTCTGAAAAAGAAAGACAAGAGGACCAAGGCTGGAAATGTTTTTGATGAGGAAGTCTGCTGGATCAACCACAGAAGTTAGCAACCTGTATGATATGGCTTCATAAGCAAACCCACTGCATGGCACTATGGCACAGTGTCTTTGACTAAAGCCTTATTGAGGAAATTTGGATGATGGAAATAGTGTAGGTCTCTGAGAGGGACCATTCTTATTCTTTGGGGATAGATGCACTCCATTGCCTGGTTTAACACCACTACCTGATCTTTGGGTGCTGTTAGCAGAATCCATTCTAGATGAGGTCCCTAGTCCCTTCCTCTAACAAGTTTCAGAAACCCCTAAAAAGATCCATGGGCATTGTCCTTCCTCCTCTGACTAATGATAAAAGTTTAAAATCTCAGTTACATCCTTCATTAGAAGCTTAGTCAAAGGTCCTTCTCCCATTTTCTATGATTTTAATACATCAGTAATGAAGAAGAGGGTGGTTAATAAGTGAGGTGGGATGATGGTGAAGAGGGATGACTATGAAAGGGCTGAAGAGGAAGGAAAATGTATGTAGGAGTGAGGAAGAGTGTTGGGATGGTGAGGTGTGGGAAGTGGAATGAAGGGTTGAAGTGGGAGTTAAAAATAAAAAAGAGGTTATAATGCTAGATGTGTTGGTGAGAGAGAGAGTGAGGGGCAGGGTTGTTAAGTGAGATGTAGGGACAAAGGAATTTGGAGAATTGAGATGTTAGGGGAGAGGGTAGTACCAAAATGTGGAGAGAGAAAAGTGTGAGGGGGGATGATGAGGAGAGGGAAGAGTGGTGCAGTAGTGATGTGAGGCATCATTGTGGATCAAGGTGAGATACTGTGTGAAAGTGGTTTGGATCAATGCCAGAAGATGTTAACTGGATGCTAATAGAGATACAGTTGAACGATGTAACAGAATAATTAACACTCATTAAAATCAATGTCTTAGCCTCTTGCTGCTGCTGCTGCTGCTGCTGCTTTAAATGTTCTGTGGTATTTTTTTTCTTTTTCCTTTTCTTTTCTCCAGTTCTGTGGTTTTAAACTGTGTCATGTTGCAGCAGCAAACAGCATCGATAATCAGTGCATGGAGCATGACTAATTCAGAACAACAGATAACATGGACGGCATGGAAGGACATGCCCAATGCTGCAGGAGATATACAGAAAGGTGGGGTAGGAACACGGCTGTTATTGGTCGGGTATGCATGTAGGCACACACCCAATGTTGGCAGTACTGTACACAAGTTGAGGTACATGCATTGCTCTGAGGTCAAACAAGATCAAAAAGCCAAGGGAGAAATATTTACTTGTAACAAGATCTAGTAGTGTAAGGGGGCAGAGGTAGTAGATTTATCTCTGATTTGCTTCATGTCAGGAATCTAGGGCCAAGCAGTGGTCCTTAAAAGCCTCCCAGAGCTTCGGTAACATTAGAAGTTTTTGTTGCTACTGGCTCTTCTTATTGTTGATGTTACTGATGATGTTGCTGTTGTTGTTGCTGTGGCTATGATTACTATTGATGTTGTTGTTGTTATCTAGTTGTTTAGCACTGAGATTTAATTCTGAATGAGCTGACCGATCATCAAGACGATTCAAGCTGTGGCCATCTTGTATCTTTCTGGACATCCACAATGACATCATTCAATGTGTCTTTCACCTTTTAAAAGAGGACAGGAAGTGATTTGTGGGAGATTTGACTAGTAGTTCTAGCAGGTCAAGCAGCCACATGGAGACTCTGTTGCTGATATTGTTATTGCATCTGTTATAATAATTGATGCTGCTGTTGTTGTTGCTATGGTGGTTGAGAAGACATAATGGATTTATTTTTCAGTTGATTGGATATCTCATGCATAATAATGAAAATATATTCAAACAGAATTGTTACAAAGTGAGTTATAAATAAAGATATAAACAGCTGCCTTATGACTAAACAATTGAGGAACATAATGCAAAGCTTATCAAAGAAAATGGTCTCACAGTGGGTAGTCGAGATTCTATAAATGGTTAATGCTAATACAGAGTTTCCAGACAGGAATTTAGAACCTTTTAGCTATGTATAAACAAAGATATTAATCTAATATCCATGAGAAATCTGAGAAGTGTCTCTCACAGACAAAACCAACTCCATCTTTCAATCTCTGTGTATTCGTTCTGTCAGGGAGGGGAAGATATACATACATATATACATACGTGTATTTCACAAGGCTCTTTGTGGTTTTTATTATAATGCACACAGACACACACACACACACACACACATATATATATATACACATACATGCTGAGACACAAGAACCTTACAAGGCACATCTTAATTCAACTAACAGAGATATTTATTCATTGGGTGTTTTTCTACAGAACATGTCTTCCTTCCTTCCTTCTTTTTTTTTCTGTCTGCTTCTATCCGTCTTTCTACTTTCTTCAAGGAAGGGGCAGGGATGTCTTCTGCAGTGTTATCCTCAATCAAGCAAACATAATACAAGTTTTCCTAAAGAGGACCTGTCCATCACCCACTCTTGCTTATGTCCATCTCTGCTATTGACCACCATTCCTTTCCTGTCTCTACCCCAATGACTGTTCTGTTGCTACCCTCCTCCTCTTGCTCCTATCACCAACCAATTCCGGCCTTCACAGGTGGCTGGATATCCCACAGACATATGTACTCTTAATGTGATAAAAGCATGAAAGATAGTGGTATGAATGATAATGACAAGTGGTAAGAAATACATGTGATAAGAATATTCGGTACTCTGCGATATGGGCGCAGGCCTGGCTGTCTGGTAAGAAGCTTGCTTCCCAACCACATGGTTCTGGGTTCAGTTCTACAGCGTGGCACCTTGGGCAAGTGTCTTCTATTACTACTCATGCTGACCAGATCCTTGTGAGTGGATTTGGTAGATGGAAACTGAAAGAAGCTTGTTGTGTGTGTTGCCACTGCTTAACAACCAGTGTCAGTGTGTTTACATCCCTGTAATTTAGTGGTTTGGCAAGAGAAATCAAAGTACTGGGATAGGTTCATTCAACTAAAAATTCTTCAAGGCGGTGCCCCAGCATGGCCGCAGTCTAATGACTGAAACAAGTGAAAGATAAAAGACATGTACATAGAGTCGAGGCAACATGGCCAAAAAGATAGGGCAATGAGAGTAGGTAATGTGATCCAGGAGAAGGGGTTATGATAGAGACCCAGAATATAAAGAGCAAAGGGCCAACATTGGTGGATGAATAATTTCATTTAATAGTAGAATGCAGTTAATATCAATTCATATGAATATATTCATCATTACTCAATCATAGCTCCAGTGATAGAGGTAACTCAACCATTTTGATAGACAAGAGTAAAAACAAGATTTCATGCGCTCACATATGATAGAAAGACATGTACATGTGCACACACATATATATATATATATATATATATATACATATATTCACATACACACATATATATTGTCTTTGAACATAATGGCTGTATGCATACATCATCTTATGATAACATTTGATCACAGTGCTTCTTTCAGAAACAATTTCTATTACCCCCTCTATGTTACAACTTTACATAACAACAACGATGGGCAATATGTACACCTTACAAAACTTCATTCAGCTAAACATATCAATTATAATTCACTTGTTTACATGGCCATTTTTCCATGCTTGCTTAGGTTAGACAAATGTATCATGGAGGAATCGCATTAAAGCCAGATATCCCTCCTGTTTGCTAATTCTTACCAGCTTTTCAAGAGATCTCTTATTCCACACATCTTTGAAGATGCAAAGCCAGCAGATGCCTTGTTGACATGGAAAATGGCAACATACCATTGCATGCAGCTCAGTGCTTTCAGACAAGTGCAAATGTAAACACACACACACACACACATATGTATGATGGACCTTTTTCAGTTCTCTCTAACCCAATCTACTAACATGGCTTCAGTTGGCCTGGTGCAATATTAGGAAATACCCAAGGTACTGTGCAATGAGATCGAACCTAAACCCACACAGTTGGGAAGCAAACTTCTTAACCACACAGCCATGCCTGTACTTACCAAACATTTACAAACACATACATTTCATATATATATATATATATAAATATATAAACAAGTATGTGTATATTAATTTAATATAACAATATAATTCAGTTTATAACCCAGCTTCAATGTTTGGGAAACTCATAAAACTCCATAGGTGCAATATATCATTGGTTGTACAGCCGAGAGATAATGGCATTAGATAAGTGAGTAATGTAATTTAGGGTTATACCCCAGACACTTCATGCTTGGGTGTGAACTCTTTCCTCAGACAACAACTAGTCAATACAAGGATCAGTTTTGCTTGCTTGCTTTCTTTCTGATTTTATTTTATTTTTTCAAACTATTAGCTCGATTTACTTTGCAAGCTATGATGTCTATTTTGGACATTTTGTTTTTGCAATAAAGATGTGGTTCACAGTTTAAATGTTCTACAACTGTTCTGTACCAATATTTTATGCCAATATCAAAAACAAAAATTTTTTTAAAAAGACACAAATCAAGAGAGGGGGGGGGACAAAATCAATAGATGAAATAATTGGTTCATCTGTAACTTGATCAGTCAATTTTGGCTCCTGAGAATACGAAGAATGTGGAGTTGTATGTGTGAAATGGCTTAGAAAGCCTGATGTGTTTGTTATATGGGGTTTCCACCGTGTTTAGTGTGAACTGAAGAATTTGTAGGTGTATGTGTGAAATGAGTAAGAAAACCTGCTGCGTTTGTTGTATAGGTTTATGCGTGCTTAACAGAACTGATTGACAGCCTTCACATCCACTATGCCACTAATGTTGTCTTCTTTTTGATCAAACAGAAAAAAAATAAAATAAAATACAATTCCTGTTCTTTACAGAATATCCAACTGGAGTTAAAGGAACATTCGGAGGGAACTAAATGAAATGATTGCCAAGAACGAGGTGAAAGCAATTCCAAAAACACAGTCTTCAGCAACAAGATAGTCATAACAAGATTATAATTTTCCAGGCCAATAACTTCATCGTTAGAGTGTATATTTACAATATTTATCGATCAGTTTGACGCTCAGACGATGACGATGATGACGGTGACTGTAGATTAAACTCATTGAAACAGATAAGTGGAGATATATTATAAATATACACTCTAACGATGAGGTTAATAGCCTGGAAGATTAACGATTTCAATATAAATTTATTAGTTTAGACCCAGGTCAAATCTGATCGAGCAAACCTCTATTACCAAAGTGTTCCATCCATGGCTACCTCATCTTATTTTCAGACAATCTATCCAGGACTACATAAGTCCTTTCTTTCTAAGTATAGGAAAGTGCAGTTTCAAAAGACTTTGATTGTTATTTCTTGCAGGTTCAGTGATTGAATAGACTCATGTAAAATTAATTTTCCACATAAAGACATAGGCATAAATTAATAAGAGATGAATTAACCACAGTACATAACTGGTACTAACTTTTTTGCTGATAGAGGGATAAAGCACTTTAGCAGGATTTGAACTCAGAACAAAAAGGGAACTAACTTTTACTATTTTGATCAATATTCTATACCATTTAGATCAATACTTTATGCCATTTAAATCAATATTCTATACCATTCAGATGAACGAGTCAAATCTGTGGAAATTTATCTTCGTTATATAAAATCACTGTAATGAATAGTAAAAAGAAAGAAAAAAAAGAAAAGAGAACAATGTTGCTATAGCTATACTACTACTACCTATAACTGCCACTACCACTAGAAACCACCACCACCACCACCATTCCGACAACAAAGAAACAAATATCACCTCCTCCACCACCACCATCTCTACCACCAATAAACAATGTAACAGTCACTTTTTAAATGTTGAAATTTACAAAGAGAATCTTTAAGTTCAGTCTTAGCCATGCATTAAATCAGAGACAATTTTTCAAAATATAAATTTCAGTTACCATCACTACCACCACAGGAATTTTTCACCTTCTCTGAGAAATCACTACAAAATCTAAGAATACAATATAAGTAGTGCTATATCAACATATTGTAGTTCATGTTTAATTTAAATGTCAGCTAATTTTTCAAGGTTTCTGACAATGTATAATGAAAATAAAATTAAATCAATCAGATTTTATTTTAATTGATTTTATAAAAGTTTAATCAGTCTCTATTTTGTACTAAAAAAACATGACTGTCTTCCATAAAATCTTCATCGTTTAAGTTTCATTATAATCTGGCATATCAAAGTTGAAATCATTGATGTGTGATGCATATCTAAGTGTTTATTCTAAATTTTACTCACTACCACCGCCACCAACCTACATAACAGCTGTAATGATTTCAAATTTTGGCACAACACCAGCAATTTTAGGAAAAGGGATAAGTTGATTACATCTTTACATTCTCAGTTAAATTCCACCAAGGTCAACTTTGTCTTTCATTCTTTCGGGGTCGATGAAATAAGTACCAGTTGAACACTGGAGTCAATGTAGTCCCACCTCCCCAAATTTCGAGCCTTGTGCCTATAGTAGAAAAGATTGTTACTATTATTATTATCACTATTAATGCAGCAAACTGGCAGAATCATTAGCACACCGGTCAAAATGCCTAGTGGTGTTTCATCCCCATTCTGAGTTCAAATTCCACCAAGGTTGAGCTTGCCTTGCTCTAATATTTGTGACACGGTAGGGAGGGGGGCATGTCAGTCAAAATCATCCTTATCGACATGAATATTATTTTATTATTTTAACAAGAGAAGAATACAATGACAGGGCCTGGCCCTTTCTTACAACACAAAGAATTCAGTAGATACTAACGCAACACTCAATCACACATACTGCTTCAAGCCAATGCTCTTCCATTCACCTACCTCTGCCATACTCTCCCTCCTAGCTCTGACTACGAGTCTACCATTGGTCTACATTATATCCCTGTCTCTCCTATGGTGCAACTCTCCAACCAATGGCCTACCACTGACCTATATTTTGCTCCACTCCACCGGTCTGTCTCCTAATAGCCCAACCCACTGTAACACACAATCCTCTTATTAGTCACTGAAGGTGTCTCGACATGGTTACATGACTTGCTGGAAATATCAACCAAACCTTCCTCAAATCACACCTCACCGTCTTCAAAACACAGCGGATTATGCAGCCCTGGATAAACCCTAAAACTACAGAATAGGAGTCATTTCCTAGAATTCTTTTGATTGCATGGCTTCCTCAGTCAACATTAAACTGCAAGCTATAGTTAAACAACAACAACAATGACAACAACTGTACTTGTGATGATCCTGAAAGGTTGTTGCAATATGTTTATAACAAAAGTCTGACACACATGAGAAAAGAAAGCGCTTCAAACCGGATTCTGGATATGGTTCAGTGAGCACAACACAACACCTACAGGCAAAGAAATTTCAATCATTCTTTGTGTGTCCAAAAGTATGTAGAGAAATTGTTTAAAGCTGAATATAACTGAATATATCTTGGGGAAAGTACAACTTCAGCAGTCATAGCTATATTCTAAGTGTATTCGTGTGCATTTGAGATTCATTTCAACAAAGCAACATTTTAACAGCTAGTGCTGAATTATCATCATCATCATCATCATCATTATTATTATTATTATTATTATTAAGGCGGTGAGCTGGCAGAATCATTAGCACGTCAGGTGAAATGCTTAGCGGTATTTCGTCTGCCACTATGTTCTGAGTTCAAATTCTGCCAAGGTCAACTTTGCTTTTCATCCCTTCAGGGTCGATAAAATTAATACCAGTTACACACTGGGGGTTAATGTAATTGACTTAATCCCTTCCTCCAAATTTGAACCCTTGTGCTTTTGGTAGAAAGGGGTGGTGAGCTGACAGAATTATTAGCACGCCAGGTAAAATGCTTAGCGACATTTCATCCATCCTTACTTTCTGAGTTCAAATTCCGCTGAGGTTGACTTTGCTTTCATCTTTTTGGGGTCAATAAAATACCTTAAAAATTCATGTAATTTACGCACTTTTTTTGCAACAATAAAAATAAACCTTAGGTGTATAAACTATGAGTAGATCATTTCCAGAATTTTTGAGGAAATTTTTTTTTGTTGGAGAAAGATGTACAAAATGTAAACATTCATACCAGAAGTTAACTCGTTTAATGTCAGAATAGGTTTTTACAGAAAAAAATATGGCTTAAATATAATGAATGTGTGTGTGTGTGTGTGTGTGTGTGTGTGTGTGTGTGCTATAATTTGAGAGTTTGGTTTATTAGGAGAGACAGAAGTAATATATAGGTCAGTGGAGGACAAAAGGCTGTATTGTGGAAAGAAGGTAGGAGGGGCAGGGAGGCGAATGATACATAAGACAGTGAAGGACCAATGATTGACAGTATTATGTAATGGTGGGCTGGGTTCTAGCTACTATTTACCAAGTTGATAATAAAACAAGAATTGACAAACATTAACAGAGAGAGAGAGAGAGAGAGAGAGAGAGAGAGGGAGAGAGAGGTTTTTTTTCTAAAACTCCCAATAAACAGACAGTTACAATATCAGTGCTAAGGATTGTTGTTGTTTCTACTGTTGATGTAATTAGTTTCATTTTTATGAATAGAGTTTACACCAAACCAGTAAGGGGGAAGAGAAACTGTGCAGGTTTAATGACAGGATCAAGAGAAACGAAATTAGTGAATGAGTAATCAACACAAAAATGTACCCACCCAACCGACTACTGCTGCTTGCTACTTCAACAACAACAACAACAGCTGTTTTACACCTACGTAATGGCTCTACTGGGCTTATTTTGCTTTGTAATTCTCACGGAATACTCAGCACGTTTTCTTTGAAATTCCTAAACCAAATAAACTTTCTTAGATTCTTTATGCTTGGAATGGTTTATTGCACAGTATTGTATATCACAGCCAACACTAACCTGTGCCATCACCTCTGATCTAATTATCTCAATACCACAGCTTCATTTACCTACCTGTATTCTAGTTGCCCCCAACCACAAGTAAATATTTTTCTTCTCCCAGTACACCACTTCCTAGCAGTGTAACCTACAGTTGGTAACTTCTCATGGTCAGCCACTTCCTGTGGACTGAGACCACAACAACGTGTCCATAGCAACCAGTTATCTCTTAAAGATAACATTGTCCTTTTCCCCAAGGATGTTATTCAAATCAAAACTTTATTCTTAATGTCTTGAAATAATACCTTCTCCTTCTTTACAATTGCCAACGATTGTCAGTAAATTTTAGTTTTTCCTTCTCATTGTGTACATATTTCAGTTTATCCTCTGAACTGTGTGTGTGTGTGTGTGTGTGTGTGTGTGTGTGTGTGTGTGTGTGCGCGCGTGCGTGCGCGCGTGTGTGTGTGTGTGTGTGTACACAATAGCTCTAGGCTGGTACTTGTATCAGCTAAGTTGGTTGGAACAACATGAAATAAAGTACCTTGCTCAAAGACTAAACATGCCGTCCAGTCCAGGAATAGAACCCACAATCTCATGATCACAAGCCTAACACCCTAGCCGTATATATATATATATATATATATATAGTGTGTGTGTGTGTGTGTATCTAGTTCCCCTTGCTACCTTGATATATTCCTACCTGTGAAGCCAAGGTCATTATGGATGAATGAGTAGAAAGGCAGAAGTGAGGGAAGGAGACAATAAAGAGAGGGAGAGAGAGAAGTAGGGATAAAGTGATGAACCATTTTGTTAAACATGATGGAACTTCTTTAGCAGGAGCAGGTTACTTAATTAGTGTAATCTACAAGAATAATCACACTTTTGTCAGTACAATTCCCCTTACACTCATACACACACCATAATGAGGTCTCTTCCATCTATTTCACAGGCTGTTCAGGTCTAATTTATCTTCACTAAAACAGGGATTAGTAATTTATTCTCAGTAACAATATAGAAGACCACAACCTCTCTCTCTCTCTCATTGTTTCTAGTCCAATTAGTCTTTTTTTTTTGTATTTTCTTCATTTTTTTCTTCATTTTGATTCTCATACTCCTTGTTTTATTTTAATCTTAACTTTCATTATTATTTCTTTATAATTTATCAGCTACAACCAGTTTTTTTCAATATGATACACACACACACACACAAAAACACACACACACACACACACACACACACACACAAACACACACACACACACACATTATATGTATATATGTGCATGTATGTATGTACATACACACGCATGCAGGCCGCACTTGCACACCTCAGCTAGTCTCACAAATCTCTCTTGGTAAATGATTTACTTAACATAGAACCTAGATTTTGATTTTTCTTCATCATCTCACCTTCCAATTAACATTCAGGAGAAATATGGTACTGTATACCCTAATACCAGTAATTTAACTGACATCAAGAATCTTCCAAAATAACAAGCAGTATGGTTCTATCAAAATATCTTACTGAAATTGAATATATATATGTATATATATATATATATATATATATATATATATGTAAGGTGTGTTGAAAAATCTCCAAAGCTGGGAACAAGACTTTAGTTCTGATGATACAATAAATATACCTGCTATTACAGTATTTTGAAGTGCCTGGTATGGTATGGAAAAATGTGTGTGTCTAGTTCAAATGCCATCAAAGACACACAATCGTATTTATAGCATATACTAGCTCAAAAGCCACCCTATTGGGTGGCTTTTAGGCTGGTATATAACTTTTAAGCGACTGACCCTGAATGGGAAGATCTGCAAACAGATCTGACTTGTTTTGGAGAATTTGTTGCAATCGCTTCCTCCAGAGTCATATCCCAATCATGATCATATTTGTTAAAAAAAAATCATGTAATGAAAATAACTGAAAATAATTGCAGTAATGAAAACATAGGAATCCGAAATTTCAGGATTGCAGGTTCAGATTTGGCCTGGAATGTTTTTAATTTACTCATGGAGTTAGCCTTTAGATCATAAAAATTGTTATCATACAAAAAAATTGGTTTGACATACATAGTAATATGGTTTGGTGGTGGTAGTGGTTGCAGTGGTGCTGCTGAGATTTGATAGATATTCTGGCTCAGAATCATCACCATGCTATATAGTACCTGGGGTCCTTGATGAGGGAGAGAGAGCACATAAAAGAAGTAAGTTTGTTTGTAATAGGTGCGTACAATTAAGTGTCCTGATCAGAAACAATGAAACACGTGCTCAAAATGTGAATTGAAGCTATTCTGCCTTTGAAAGAGTTCTTTCAATTGGCATACGATCCCTGGAAGAAGCTACCAGTCTCTATTAAACTTCCAGACACACACACACACACACAGATGTTTAGAAACCTTTAAAACTTTGAAGCAAAAAAATTGTGAATCAGTTTCTATTTCCAAACAATCGGGTATTTCAAAGAACTAACTCATATGAGGTAACCAGAATTAACTGTATAACCCATGAACATGAACACAATGATATACCCATACATCATTTGAACACATCTCTAGGTTGCTAGCTCAGTGTTTTATCCACTAATCTCTGTTTCGTTTTATGACTTAGAGATAGAAAAACAGCACCTATGATCATTTTCAAAACCGTTGAAGAGGTGATTATCCTTAGACCCAGCACAAGTACTTGCAACAGACAGTACCCCACTGAAGACACTCAAGGACTAGGTGTTGGTGTTTAATCCTTTTCTTTGATGACAGATTAAGCCTGTCTCTCAAGAACAGGAATGGTCAGTCCCTCCACCAGGTTTCTACACAGTTTCTATCTATCAAATTTCATTCTTCAGTCTTTGGTTGATCTGAGGCGATGGTAAAAATTCTTGCCCAAGGTGGTGTACATTAGATTGTAACCAAAACCCATGTGATTGTGAAGCAGCCCTGCCTGTGTTTTTACACAAAAGAAAACAATCTACAGTCTACTCTATGTTAATGAAATGGTATTCAGCAGCAGCAGCACTGTAAAACAATTCAATATTTGAACATCTTTTCCTAACAGACACACGGTTTCTGATTTTATTCAGAGAGTAATTTTAGATTCTGTCCATTTCATTAATTCTATCTTCAGCACAATTGTGTCTGAGTGGGGGCAGAGAGGGAGAGAGAGAGAGAGAGAGAGAGAAGATTGATGGGTGTCTGCAGTAACGCTGACATCTGTATGTGTATGTGGGGGGGGGGGGGGTATATCGAACACACACGTATATATATATATATATATATATATATATATATATATATATATGGGGTGCATAGATGGTGGTGAGGTGTACCTCTCCACCCTCACTTGTAAATATGTGTGAGTGGGCGTTACGTCTGAATGTATGTGTCAATGTAAATATCTGTTTGTGAGAATGTGTACCTTAGAGAGAGAGAGAGAGAGCAGCAGCAAGTGAAGCAGCAATACAATGCACATTCAAATGAATGTAACAATTGTTCCTTAAGCATAAAAATGAAGACAAATGATAATGTAGGAGGAAGATGACAATGGTAATGATAACGATGATGATAAAAATGATGGTGATAATGATGGTCTACCAATACAAAAGTACAGACAACACTAAAATAATCACCTCAACATCTTCTTCATACAAATGTTTTTTTTTTTTTTTTTTTTCTTAGTTTCTTGTTTCTATGTTGCTGTGTTTGTTTGATTGTTGCACGGATTGCAACACTGAACATTCACAGTTGTGAACAAATCATTAAACAGACAAGTCAGCTTTCTAATTCACTCATCACCTAATGAATCAACTGATATAGGTGTTTCATACAGCACCAGTTTAATTCTAATATTAATTCATACGTGTGTGTGTGTGTGTTTGTGTATGTGGGTGGGTTTTTGTGCATCTACAGGTACATGTAACTAAATGTAGAGCGTTGCACAAATTTCAATCTATACATGCCTCACAAACATACATGCCAAATATGTGCATGTACATGCATGTGTGTGTGTGTGTGTGTGTGTTTGAATACAAAGAATATTGGTGTGTGTGTGTGTGAGCATAAGGAATATTCCCATTAAAACTTCTGCCAAATGCAAATAAATAAATAAATAACCTGATATGATTGTGAGGGACAGAAAAGAAAAATTATGTACGGCCATAGGGGCCAGCTACCCAGCAGATATGAGCATTTTATTCAAATGTGTGTGTGTGTGTGTGTGTGTGTGTGTGTGTGTGTGTGTGTATATATATATATATATATATATATATTGGTAACAAATCAGAGTGTTACCAAAGTGTTCATCGCACTCAGTATCAAATTTCAAATATTTCCTTTGCAGAATAAACCCCACTGGTAGGATATTTTTGTAAATTTGGGAGGGGTAGTGCCGACAGTATGGTAATGGTGTGAAAAGAGGGGGGGTCAGTTTTACTTTTGGAACATTAGTGAGTCAACCATATGTTGTCCTAAATAAATGACTATTTTAAGAAAAATAATGCAATAAACTTTTAAATAGGATACAAAAGAAATTTGTGTCGATTTTTTTGAAAAAAATTTTAATTTTGGCATCCTTTTCTTTTTGTCTTCTTTTTTACTAGGCAAGTTTTTGCCCTTAGATGTGTCATTATTGGTGTCCAACAGAACCATTGAAATCTAGTTAAGAGATGGGCAAATGTGTGTCAATGTTGCCTAATCTCAAGAAATGTTTCTTTGGCCATTGCTTAGCTGCCTTGTTTGCTATGGTAAGTGGATGGAAGATAAATTGTCTGAGATGTAACATTAGTAAATCTCAAGTAATAGTGTGCTAAGATAACACCATTGTGTTAAGATACAACACCATTGTGCTATATGATAGAATACCACTGTGTTAAGATAGGTCACCTGTATGTCAAGATAAGACACTAGTGTGCTATGATCAGACACCAGTGTGCTATGACAAGACACCACTATGCTAAGACACGACCCCACTGCTCTATAAGAAAACACTAGTGTGCTATGATACAGTATGCTAAGATACAACATCACTGTGCTATGATCAGATACCAGGGTGCTAATATATGACATCATTGTGTTATGATCAGATACCGTTATGCTAAGTCTGCCACCCAGAAACAGGAAAGGTCTTCTTAATGAGATTCCACACAGTTTCCATCTTTCAAATCTCATTCAAAAGACTTTGAAGCTATGGTAAAAGACACATACCCAAGAGGTGTACAGTGAGATTGAACCAAAGCCATGTAGTTGCACAGTGAAGTTCTTAACCACACAGCCACACATACACCTTCTAATGATGGTGGTGGTACTTATAGAAGTGGTTTATAGTAGTGGTGATGACCATGGTAGACAGTGGTTTTAATGAGGGTGTTAGTAGTGGAAATGCCTGTAATATTACTAGTTGTACCACCATCGCCCATGGAGGTTGTAGGCATAGCAGTCATAGTTGGAGTAGTAATAATGGTAGTAGTGGTATGTACGGTAGCTGTAGAAGTAGTTGTAATATCAGTGACGGTGGTAGTAGTGTATAAAAACAAGAACACCACCAAAGAATGCAAATAACAGATGTTTTAGCAATCCAAGTTTAAATATGGAACATAAAATACATCAAGTTCGGCAACAGAGACATTTTATACGCTTATGCTGTTGTTATTGTAGTTGTTGTTTAATTAGTGACAACAACATCAAAGACAGACAAAAACTAGTTTGAAGTTAACGTAATGTTAATTACAAATAAAACCAATGTCATTTATTACATGTAGATATTTTAATTAATGATTTTGAAGTATTTTATTAGTTTAAGTATTTCTTTTTCCTTTGCCTACAGACAATTGGTAATATTATGTAAAGCAGACCTAGCAAACCCATTCCAACACAAAGACTGTACAATCAATAATATAGAAAAGAAAACTGAATTGTTTATTCAGTTGGAAAATAATAATTAAGTTAGTGTTAACTGATTTAATACAGTAAGCATTAAAATAATTATGAGGGAAGAGATTAAAAAATTTAGTCAACTAATATTTTCATATTTTTAGTAAGGATATAAGACAAAGCATGTTTTGGTTTAAATGAAAAAATAATCTTGCATAATATTAATTCTTTCATCATTGTTTTGACAAGTACAAGCTTCCCTAAAGAGGTCAGAATAAGACCAAAATATGTTTGAAGTTATTTTCATTGACTACTATCATATTTTCCCTCTCATTGCTTATCCATAATTACCACTTTCAATGTTGTTAGCATTGACACCTGATATATCTTTAGCCAGGCATCCCCTGTATTTATGTCAAGTGAGTACCTTCTGAATACTACCAGCGGTGCTTAGCAATAAAAACATAATTGAAAGTCATGAATCATGATATTTCCTCAGTCTATTAACCTCCAACATTAAAGATGATAACTATTTTTTTTAAACAGGTTTCAAGTGAATTGATATCCAATCAGCATTATTTTTAGATTTCCATGGTACCACACTGGAACTGCCAAACTAGGAATTCTTTAAGTCAGGTTAATATTGTATCTATTTAAGAAATGAATTATGTATCTATTCAGAAAATAAGGGCCTGAAGAATTTAGCTACAACCAGAGAGATTGAAAGGAAGAGAAGCGGAGGAAAGAGAAGGATGGTATGGATGCTAAGATTGATGAACTGGTTGGAAGAAAGAGGCATCAAACATCGGGAAGTGGAACTGTTACAGAGAATTGTGACAGGACATGATCGTTTATGTCCAGCATTCTGGAGATGGCACCTAAAAGAAAGAAAGATCCATTCAGGAATGAGGCATCTGATGGCCATCACAGGTCAAACCACATGAAATTTAGAGTGTAAATGTAATAATTAATCATCATTGTTTCTCTATACTCCTATGGGTGATAGGTTTGTTCCAGTACAGAGGTCTTGTCACTGACACACACACACAACAACAGGAAAAACCACCAATGTTTACTGTTGTGTACTGTTATATACATATCTGGACATATTTTTATGGTTGGATGTCCTTCCAATTGCCAACCACTTTACAATCTGAACTCAGAGCAATCTACTGCCTCGTTCCCTTGAGAGTCCATGAGCCAGGTCTAAAGAGACCCCTCTACTCATATCAATTTTTATTCAGAGTTACTGTTTCCCTAGATGAGTTGCTTGAACTGTGCATTACTGAGACCCCATCTCTTCAGTTTCCTTTCTTCTTTCTTTTCAATCTCCATCACCAACCAGCTTGTATTTTATCATGCTAACATCACCAAAGAAGTTATTTGCTAAACTAAAGACCCCTCCCTGCATTGTGCTAGTTTTATTTCAATTCATATACCTTTTCCTTTCTAATTTTGGGAGGAAAGCCAATAATATAAACCCAATGCTGAACTGATACTTTTTTTATTGACCCCAAAAGATGAAAGGTGAAGTCATCCTCAATGGAATTTGAACTTCAGATTTACATTTGATAATGTTTTTCATCTTTACAGGAGAAAGTTAATAGTGAGAGAACAGACAATATTCTTAACAAGAACGCACTTCAATTATATCACAGTTCAACTGACTACAAATCTACACAGATCTATGCAAAATTTACTGTGTCATAGAGCAAACAGAAGTGTAGCAGATACAAAGTGCTGCACATACAGTTATCTTATCTATGACATAACCTGACACATGAACTCAATAATAACAATATTCTTGCTTAGAGAAGGCAAACTGCTTATCTGACATGTCAAATGATTCAAGCTATTAGACAACAGTAATAGATGATTAGTGAAGGTAAAAGCAATTATCCTAATTATTACAATGTCATAGCAACAGCTAAGTAAGTCTATACGACACTGTATTTGTAAATATCAGAGTTCTGTTCAGTAAAATGGTTTTCCAATACTCTAAAGCAGAATGACCTTCTGGGTTTGAAATACTGCAATAAACCATATCAATATATTTTCTGTAACATCAGCTCTGACAGAGATTGTTCTCCTTGACTCTCATGGATGCTCTCTCGATTTGATAATGCATCAGTTTTCTTTTAGAGACGCTACTTTCTTTAACAGATTGCCTTCAGCAACTCTGAGTGAAATAATATCAGAAACACCATGAAAAAACCCTTCCCCCATTGGTTTTGTTTTTTCTTGTCTTTTGTTTTTGCTCTTGATGCTATTCAAATCACCATGATGATATTTTGTTAATCACAAAGCATTTTCATTGGAAGCAATTAAAGCAGACAGCAGCCAGAAGAGAAAGAGACGACGTGGGAGACAGATTAAGTCGAGATGGGAGGATGTGAATTTTGTTAATTCTATGTAATTATAGTCAACTGGTTTATCTTCTCTTTTCATCTTCTCTCCGCAAGTAATCTCCAGGTGTACTGATTAAAGAAGCTCCCTAATTATATTTCAACAACACACAAAATCCCTTTCTCTCTTTTGTATTTCTTTCTGGGAAATGCGCTTCTTTCATCACCTCCATCACCATCAACAACTACATCACCATCGTTATTTGCTCTCTTACCCTGTTACATCAACAAGCTCTGAACTTTAAACTAGCTTCTCTGCTTACTTAAGAATTCCATTCACTAGAAGAGTGGGAAGCCATCATCATACAAACAATTTACCTAAATATATACTTTGCCCCTAAAATAACCATTGGGTTATAACTCTAGAGACATCAACAACCATGTTTGACAACTGAAGAACCACAATTTCAACAGGGTTGGGGCTCACCTGTTTCAAGAGAGTTGAGTTAGAAGCACATGCTCTTTTGTCATCAGTGTGTGTGTGTGTGTGTGTGTGTGTGTGTGTGTGTGTGTGTGTGTGTGTGTGTGTGTGTGTGTGTGTGTGAGAGAGAGAGAGAGAGAGAATCTGGAATTAATAACCAATCATCTAGATATTGTTGCATGGTTCCCTAAAGGGGCAGTTGCTATGCCCATGGTCTTTGCAGATTCCGTGAGATTGGTGTATTAGTATTTTGAAGAGTACGCTTCTCTTGACGCTGTCTCATCTCCTTCATTGTTTGAGTTGCATCTTGGTGGTTCTTCTCTAAAAAATTATTAATATATTTTCCATTATATAATTCAATTTGATATTATTAAATTGAATATCCTTCTAAGTTCGGATTTTGACATTCCCTAACTTTATTTATATATATATATATATATATATATATATATAGTCTCCTCATCCTAATACCTCAGGTTGATAAAAAAAAAGAAAGAGATTTTATGAATTTCAAATTGAGAGAAACTGATTGAGATAGGACGAAACAGAAAAAAAGATAAATTCTGAACCAAATAAAAACAGACAATGTATAGGGAATAATAAAGAGCATGATTATATATTTGCTGTGGATGTGTAACAGGAGTGAAATGAAGAGAGGAAGGTGTCTGAATATCAGGGTGGGCTGGAGACAGGTGGTGTGAAGATAAAGCAAAGAAGAGATTTGGATGTGAGGGCAACAGGTGGTGTGAAATGAAAGGTTTCAGTCACTTAGCTGCTGTCTGTAAGAGAAACTAAGACAGACTGACTGGAGTGACAGAGAGAAAGAGAGAGAGAGAGAGAGAGAGAGAAAGAGAGAGAGAGAAAGAGAGAGAGAGAGAGAGAGAGAGAGAGAGAGGCTGGAAGAGTGAAAGCTAAATGTCATAACATGATGATTGGCAGGGAGAAGATAATAAGAATAAAAGTAGGCCAAATGTATTAAGAAATGGGGTCAGGTCAGAGGTGAAATAAGGACAAACAGATTGAGGAATTAAACAAAAATAAAGGTCTTATAATGAGATTAAACTGAAATGATAGATAGTTGTATACAGTTTCAAGTGACACTAAAAGTCCCTGAATGAAAAGAGAAGACAACATTTATAAAGTAATATGGAGGAGGGGGTAGCATCTCAAATAATGTGTGTTGAAATATTTCATTGTTGTTTTGATTTAAGGTTCCTTCTGTAATTAGCAGTCACTAATTACTGCAAACAATTCTCATTTCTCTCTTATGAGCCAAACAGGAAGCCTGCGTATCCACTAGACTTGCTAAGAACAGCTGTCAAATTTTCCTCAAATCACATCCTATTGCCTTTAAAAAAAAAAAAGAAAAGGGAAGGATATTGAATCATGTAGTCCTAGATACACTATGTCGGGGTGGGATAGAGAAGAAAGGACAAGCTGGTCACAGTTTAATAATATCTGTTAGACCCAAGCTGATCTAAGACTAAACAAGAGCTATTCTAAAAAAAACCTCCTTTCTTTTAAGTCAACAAAAGAGTTATCCTTTATATCATGGAAGACCCGGCAAGCCAAGTAAGATCGTTGCCAGTGCCCCTGGACTGGTTCTTGTGCGGGTGGCACATGAGATGCACCATTTTGAGCGTGGCCGTTGCCAGTACCGCCTGACTGGCTCCTGTAGGATTTTCGAGCGAGATCGTTGCCAGTGCCCCTGGACTGGCTTGTGCGGGTGGCACATAAAAGACACCATTTCGAGCGTGGCCGTTTTCGTGCGGGTGACACGTAAAAGCACCCACTACACTCTCTGAGTGGTTGGCGTTAGGAAGGGCATCCAGCTGTAGAAACTCTGCCAAATCAGACTGGAGCCTGGTGTTGCCATCCGGTTTCACCAGTCCTCAGTCAAATCGTCCAACCCATGCTAGCATGGAAAGCGGACGTTAAACGATGATGATGATGATGGTACTCTATATCTTTCTTCTCATCATAGAAGAACTAACAGACCACAGAGGAATCTTTCAGCTTCCATAACTTCCTTCTCCATTTTTGTCTCTTTTTTTTTTTACTTCTGTCCCTGGGTCATCCTTCCAGCTCTTATCCTGAAATCACTGATCACTCGTCTATGTGGTGCAGTACATTCTTCATTGAGGAAACATTTAGTATTAATAATTATTTGTTCACCCCATTCCCTGGTGAGTATCAAGTCTGTCTGGCCACCTGAGTGCAGATAACCCAGTGGCTGATTGGCTTTCAAAAATCTTAATTGCAAAGGGTTAGGCCATATAGGTCACCAAATCCCAGGGATCTTGATCTCGCCATTCCTTGTACCACAGTGTGTCATAACACCCATGTGTACACATAAGTAACCATCCTGGTGTCGACCAGAATGCCAACTTAAGTATTTAACTGTGACCACAAAGCAGCTGTTATAGGTTATGGAAGTAGTCTGCATGAGTATCTCATAGACACAAGGTCCTGCTCTTGCTTGAACGTTAGACCTGACTGTGGTGCATATGCAGAAATCACTGTTGCCTTATATGGGTGTGTGTGTGTATAATTATTATTTAATTCTGTCACTTTTCTTTCCACTTGATTACAAACTGTGTCAATTAGATAGAGCAACTTTACGTAACAGAACACTGGGAAGGAAAATAGTGATGGTAGTGGTGGTGTGAGTGCAGAAGAAGAAGAAGAGTTGATGCAGTGGTGGTGTTGATGCCAGTAGAGGAGTGAGTGATGTAAATGTGACTTATGGGAGAAGTAGTGGTGGTCTTTCTCTATTCTTTGTAATTCACTCATCCCATTGACCACACCACCACCACCACCACCAGCACTACCATCACTCTCACCAGTGCTACTACTATCAGCACCAATACTACTCACCACCACTGCTGCTACTATTACTACTACCACTACTACAACCAACACCAGCAGCAGCAGCATTAAATGGAAGAAGGCAGGTAAGAAGGTGGTATGGATGGTAAAAGAATGACAATCAACAAATGTAAGGGTCATCTGACAAGCAGGGGTCAGATAGAGGGGTGGAGCAGTTGGCCTATGAACACACTGAACACACACACACACACACACACAAGCGTTTGGTCACACATGTGTTAAACATGACAGAACATGAAGTCAGAGCAGCAGAGACAACAATAACAACATTAACACTGGTGGTGGTGGTGGTGGCGGTGGTGGGAAGCACAGTGTAGAATTGCTATTACTGGTGGTGGTGGAGGTGGTATTTTAGTACTCACAGTAGTAGTAGTAGTAGTAGTAGTAGTAGTAGTAGTAGTAGTAGTAGTAGTAGTAGTAGTAGTAGTAGTAGTGGTGGGTTAGTATTATTACAGAGGCTGGTGGTAGGTAGGGAGTAGTTGCAGAGGTGGTGGTAGAGTGACATTATATATGATAAGATGGTGGTGAATATATGGTGATGGTGATAATGGTAGCTGGTAACAGTAGCAGCAGCAGTGGAGATGGTGGTGGTGGTGGTGGTGGTGGTGGTGATGGTGGTATGGCTAACTGCATAACACTAACGCCAACCAACCAGCTAGCCAGCCAGCCAGCCAGCCAGCCAGCCAGCCAGCCAGCTCCTATTGTTGCTGTAGCCTGACTGCTCTTGTGTGTTTCATGTGTATGTATGAATGATAACAATGTAATTAATGTGTGTTTCTATTAAAGGGTTGCATTACTCGTTAATAATGCAATCATAACAACAACAATAAGAGAGTCAATAGATTTCATGGGTCTGTCAATAATCAGCTTTTATAGACACATAGATATAGATTTAAACACACACACACACACACACACACACACATGTATCTCATATATATATGTATGTATATATGTATATGTATGTATGTATGTATATGTAGATGCATATTTATGTGCATGTGTGTGCATCTAAGTGTGTATGTATATACATTTTCTGCAAACATACACTGCATTATTGTAATATGTCAGAGATAGAGAGAAAGTGTGTGTGTGCACAAGTGAGAGAGAGAGAGAGAGAAAGAGAGAGAGAGAGAGAGAGAGAGAGAGAGAGAAAGAGAGAGAATAGATAAAAGGAAAGAGAAAGATCCAAATAGAGGAAGAGGAAGATAGGCATGGATAGAGTGGTAGAGACAAATAAGAGGAGAGTAAGAGGAGAAGAGGAAGAAGAAGAAGAAGAAATGCAGAGGATGGAGATGTAGTGGCATGAGAGAGAGAGAGACTGAGTGAAAAAAATTAAGAAAGTAAGAGAGAGGAGTGATGGATGGAAAGAGACATTTAAGGAAGGAGGAGGGAGATTTGATATTTTCCTTTAATATCTACCATGTCTCAGATATAAGCTAAAGACTGTTGCAAAACTAAAATAGAATATAATAAAATGGAGAAGACAAGAAAAAAAATGCAATTCAAACAGCATGCTACACCACCACCACTACCACCACCACCATCCACTCAAATAGGAAATCTCTTCCTCACCAACACACACACACACACATATAGACAGAGCAATAATTCCCAATAATTTGTGACATCTTCTAGCAGAGACAGACACAACCAGTGTGTAACCAACTTTTACATCAGTCAGATAGATAGATGGATGGAGAGATATCATGGCTATTGATAGCTGTGATCAATAGCCAAACCATTACGTAATCTAATCACTTCCTCACACACACACAGAGTCTCTTGTACACACACAAACACACACACACATGCATGCACACACTCATGCACACACTCATGCACACACTCATGCCAAAAGACAACGAACGCCATCTAGAGAAGCAGTCTTAAAACAATGATCATCTCCATGAAGACAATAGCAGAAGAGAAGGAGGAGGGAGAGAGAGAGTTTTGATGCATTAACAAGATGACATAGTGCTGCTTGCTTATCATAAAATAAACCTTCTTAATGCAATACAAACTGTTCTCTTTTCGAAACAAAAACAGATTAGCTGTGTTATAGAGCTTGTGAGGAAGCTTCTACCATAGTAGCTTGACCTGCTCAATGTAGCATCAAAATCTCTATCAACAAACTCCTGAATGTCTTTCAAATAGAGACACACTTACTTCCATCTGTCTTTAAAATAACATCAAGCAATTCAATCTCATTCATTTAGCAACCAACACAAAACAAAAAAAAAAACAAAAAAAACTCGGGTTTTTTTTTGGTTTCAATGAGGATCACGTGAGCCAGTGAGGGAGATTCTACAAAACACCTTAATTTGATCAATTTTGCAACCAAATCCTCGCTTACACACACACACACACACACTAATAATAATAATAATAATAATAATAATAATAATAATAATAATTTCTGCCATAGGTATAAGACCTGAAATTTGGTGGGAGGGGGTTAGTCAACTACATTGACTGAGTATTCAACTGGTGCTTATTTTATCAACCTTGAAAGAATGAAAGAGAAAGTTGACCCCAGTGGAATTTGAACTCAGAACATAAAGACAGACAAAATACTGCTAAGTATTTTGCTCGGCATGCAAACAGTTCTGCCAGCTCACTGACTTCGAATTTTGTCACAAGGCCAGCAATATTAGGGAAGGGGCTACATGGATTAAATTGACCCCAGTGCTCAATTGGTATTTATTTTATCAACCCTGAAAGGATGAAAGTCAAAGATGACTTTGACAGAATTTGAACTTAGAATGTAAAAGGCAAATGAAATGCCTTTAAAAGAAAACACTCATCAATTTTACAGTGCTTCCTCTGCTCCACCCATTTACAACGAGTTGATGTTAATCAGGTTTATAGCTGTGGAGTCGGTACACAAAACCTTTGCTTTTGATTCTTCCATTTAAGGTACCACCAACTCTGACATCTCCGTTTGTAATTAAACTAATCATATATTTCCTACAGTGATTGACAACACCACACAATGTGCACAGCCAATGGCAATCATCAGGTCACTTTTTAACACCCTAACCTGTTATAGTCTGGATTTAAAGATTATGTTTATATGGATTTATTTTTTATATATATTACATATTAAAGAAGTTAAGCAATTAAGTCTAAGACAAAACTTACGCAATCAAAAAAAGCATCAATGGCATCATAAGAATTTATAAACTTTGAGAACATGAAACAATTCTTTTGAGAACAGTGAATCTCGAAGCAGATAAAGCTATAAATAATGGCATATGAACAGTGGGTTAAAAAAGACCCTTTTTTTCCCCATTACAGTTATGATATGATAGAATTTGGAAAACTGAAAAGGGTTAAACAAGATGATAGAGCAACCCTATCACACATGCACACACACACACACGTATGCATACATACACACACATGTACACACACATACACATGCATGCACATATGCAGGGGCAGGAAAACTGTCATATCAGTGTCATTGTACATGGTAATGTCTGTCAACATTATAAAACAGTAGAAATTTCTCTTTTTAAATATGAAATACAGACATTGTAATGTCTAAATGGGGTGAAATGTAGTCTCTGAGGAACGTAGGATGGTCTTCAGAGAAGAGTTCATAGAAAACTTGGTGAAGTTCAATTGTTACAAAGAATAAAGAATCTAGTGTCTTTTTTTTTTCTTTCTTCCCCACTCCCACCAAGCTCAGCCATTTTTAGTGTGGAAGAAACTTACAACCATAATGGTAACATCTCTCTCTCTCACTTCTTCATTATCCAATGAAGAACAAAGATCCCCATCCCCACCTCGAAACACAAGATTCTTTACTCACCAGAGCAATTAAACTAATCAAAGTCATCAATGAACTTTCTTGATATCTAACGTATTGTGAATTTGACCAACAATAAGACCATTTTAAATTCTCTGTTTGGATATTTAGATACTTAATCAGTGTAATGATCAACTAATGTGTACATAATTCTACATCAAAGTGGAACTTGTAGTGTTCTTTAAGAAGCATCTTACCTAATTGTGCGAGGGCTCAGAATATAACTGGTTAAACCAATGTTTTCAATTTCCTGAAAGAGAAATAAAGAAATAGCTGAAAAGTTTGAAGATTATATCAAAGTTTACAACTAACTGTGAAGGTTTTAGTTGCTGTGACATTTTTATTGCAAGTAACCATGGGAAAGGGTGAGAAAATGTGGTTGAAAATTGAAATCTACACAGTCAAATCCTAGACATCAGTTCTGGATATATATAGAGAGAGAGAAGGAGAGAGGAAGAGAGAGAGAGGGGAGAGAGGCATGGTTAACTGCGTTGGGGATACAGAGTTAGAGAATACAAGTGATTTGATTTTATTCCTGTCACACCAAAAACAAAACAAAAAATGCAAGCATAAACATGTGGCTAAGAAGTTACCTTTGCAACTATAGTGTTCTAGATTTGACCCCACAGCATAGTCCTTTGGGTAAGTGTCTTCTGCTGTATCCCTGAGTTGGCCACTATCTTATGTTAAACAAAGTGTGTGGAAGCTAGCTGTTTATATATGTGTTTGTGTGGGCATATACATGTATGCATACAGCATACTGTGTGTGTATGTCTGCGAAGGTGTATTACAAGTATACAAACTGCTGTAGCACAATACACAGTTACATCCATTTTATACCAGAAAACAAAGGGTAAGAATTTAGACACTACACAAGTATTGATAGAAGGTATACTAGAGTCAAATAAGTACAGGGGTCAACATGATAGACTTAAAACCCTTGCATACAGCACCTCAATATGGCCCCAGTCCAATGACAGAAACTAATAAAAAAAGTACAATAATCTCTCACCATATCGCAGTTTACCTGTCGCAGTTTATTATTTAAGCTTACGTCGATTCCTCCGTGGTGTTGTTTTGCATTTATAATAAAATAGATATATACAAATTATAAAAATAACTTTAAAAAATATACAATACTGTTTCTACTTTGTGGATTTTCACCTATCGCACAGGTGGAGTGGGGGACATAACACCCGTGATAGTCGAGGAATTATTGTATACCACATCAAAGTAAATTTTATTGAAACAAAATCTACTAAAAGTGAAGTTTGTTAATAACATTACAATAAATATTTAATCAACCACTCTTCTATCTCTCTCTCTCAATTTTCTTTCAGATCTTCTACGTAATGGTCTAAACAATGAACACGAAGTATTCCAGAGATCAGTTTCAATTTATTCATTTATTTCTTCTTCAATTATCTTCTTTTTAACTTTTGGTTTATTACTTGTTTCAGTCACTGGATCATGGCCATGCTGGAGCACTGCCTCAAAGTGTTTTAGTCAAACAAGTTGACTCCAGTACTTAGCTTTTTCAGTTTGGTATATATTGTTTGGAATGTCTTTAGTTAGGGCTGAAGTGGAGCTAAACATTGGCAGAACAACAGTATTCTATCGTTTTAAAATGAAGTTCATCCATTTGTTTGTTTTCAAGAGTGACTTGTTAAATAAAACATGTTGAATGTCGGTCACTTAAACGGAGTATGCTTATATCATTATTATTATTATTATTATTATTATTAAGACCATTGTTGTTATAATCACACATTACTGCTCTATCATTGTCATTCTTATGATAATACAGTTGAACAATCTCCTGCTATATATTCAGATCAATATTATATTATAACAATAAAATCACTGAATCTCAGATTTTTTTTATATACATACATAATTAATAGCACGCACATAATTAATACATGAAAGGATCTGAATAGAATATAAAATGAATAATTTAAAAATTGCAATTAATTTGGCTAACAGCATGTATAAACGAAGGACTAATGTCATACTTCTGACTAAACCTAAACTGCAGAGGATCCTACAATTCAAACAGTAGTGGCTCTCTGTCTGTCTGTCTCCTAATAAATAACGTAACACACTATAAACTATAACTTAAATACTAGAAGGGAGAAATAAAATGAAACCAAATGTCATCAACATCATTATTGTTGTTGTTGTTTTCTATGCTGGCTTGGGTTGGGCCATATCTCATTCAGAGATCTCATTTCTACAGCTGGATAACCTTTCTCACACTAACCACTTTACAAAAGTGTACTTGACAAGACTAAAGGGTCCTCTCAACCCTACAATGTCTGCTCACTTCACTAACCACTTTACATAGTGTGTAACAGGTGAATTTTATCCTGGTCCCAGCGCTAGTGAGGTCACCTTAACCCGAGCCCAACATTGTTAACTCAGTTGGTTATGACATACGAAGGGGTACCCCAAAATAACCGGAAACGTTCTCTGTGGGACAAACCCATTGCAGTTCAGGATTCCGCCATTAGAAGCCACTTGATGCGATCCTCAGGCATCAGTCTGCTGACCGGCAAAAGAGTTGCAGAAAAAGTTGTGCCTCACTTGCTCACAGAAGATCAAAAGCAGTCACCATATATCACAATGCCAGGTGCCATGAGAGTCTCTCCATGTCTAACCTCCTAAAGTCCTATTACATAATTTCATTATAAGCAACTGAATATACATTCCTCTGTAACAATATAATGGGTGAATGGTGCCTAGCACAATAGATTTGTTAATTGGTATATATAAATGTGTGTGTGTGTGTGTGTGTGTGTGTGTGTGTGTGTGTGTGTGTGTGTGTGTGTGTGTGTTGTCAGTGAGTGAGTGAAGGGAGGGGGTAAAAGAGTGAGTGGTGAGTAAATGAGTGTGTATGTGCAAGTGTGTGTATTTTGACAGTTTGTCTGGTTGTGTGGGTTGTGTGCTACATCTGTAATTGTTTGAGTATAAAATTGTTTTTGTAATTATGTTTATGAAACAGAGACATAGGAAGTGTGCGTGTGCATGCGTGCATGCGTACGTGTGTGCATAATAGAGAGAGAGAGTGAGGAGAAGAGTGAGAGGCAGATACATAAAGAGGGGACCCCAGAGTACATATTTCATCAGGTCATCCTGATATTAATTTGACACATGTTTTAGTGGAACCAAATTCAAAACAACATTCCATGTCAAAGCAAATCATTCACACAACTAAAGCAGATCCTTTTGTTAGCCATCAGGCTTATCGCTTTATGACATCCCTCTTGGAAAAATAAAACTGCTGGGTTTCCACTCCCTATCATAAGATATTCATTCTACAATCTACTTTCTACCAACTTATTTATCCGTGTGTGAAAGAAAACGGAAAGGACCTGCATATGGTGCTGTTAACGGAGGTTTAACAACATTGTTGCACACAAAAACTTGAGTCCAAGAAGTAAAGCTTCCTTCAAGGCAGAGCTAGAAATGCAATTGTCAAGTAGGTAAGAGGTTTTAAACAGGAACAATATATTCAAAATTGGTGAAACTAAAAATTGTTGAGGATAAATCAAATTCATTATTGTTACTGAATATGTTAGTGTTATTTAATTTCTGAACGGTTTTGCTGCCATTTGTTTATGTAGCTTGATTTCTTTATCCATCAGTTTCTACTAAGATGGACACGATTTGACTAGCCTTTTGCCTGAGAAGAACTATCTTTTCTGCTACAATCTTGACAATTTTTTAATGCATGTGTAATCTAGACCTCATGTAACACATATATTCGGTGACCTAGTATTAAAAATAATAAAGAAAACAAAGTCAAAAAGTCTATTTATTTCACATAATTTTGAAATTTCAAGTGTATTGCAGAGCCTCAAGATATAAATTATAGAGCTTGAGATTTTAACACTCTTGTGTTTTTAAAGGATTTCGCTAAAGAAAATCAATTCGTAACAACGAATGTACAAAATAAAATGAGGAACAGCAAATGTGTAATAAATTAATTTTTCACTCATTATTCAAAATTCTGAGTGCGCTACGGAGCCTGAAGATGTAAATTTAAGAACTTCAGATTTTAGCACAGTTGTTTTTAAAGGATTTCGCAATAAAAGATATATTCTTGAAAACACATTTCGAAAGTCTGTGAAAAAAGTACCTTTTTCACTCCACCCTGGTGCATAGAGAATATCTCTTCCACCTGAAAACTGCAGCCAACCCACAAACTAACAACACATACCTTGTGTATAAGTTTGATTTTACATATGAAGGTAACGATGTTTCATGGCCTGTGTCTAAAAAAAAAGGGTGGGGGGGAACAAGTAAAAAGTAAAGCCAAATAAACAGAAATTCGAACAGAGAAAAGAGAAATAACCTACCACGCGGAGTCCTTGCTTTGGTAATTTAAGATAGACTTTGCCGAAATTGAAAATACTTGTCCAGCCAACTTTCACTTCCGCCTGGAAATGTTTGCGGAGCTTCCATTGCATCAACCATACCAACAACCTGCAAGAGACAAACAGAATTTTTAGAAACAAAAAAAAAAAAAATAACTAATGATTGTATAAGTCTGCTTCATAACCCCTTTCAGAATTTTGAATTTATTTATCTTTTCATCTTTTACTTGTTTCAGTCATGAGACTGCGAAGATGATGGGGCCCCATCTTGAAGAGTTTAGTTGAAGAAATCAACCCTAGTGCTCATTTTTTTTTTAAGTCTGATATCTGGATGTGTTTATATGAAAATAAGAAGAATAAGCAAAATATAGCTTTCTCTATAATTTGGTAGGTGCTGATGTTGATTGGGGTACGCTGGGGGGGGGGGGGGGGGGGTTCTGCTATCAAGGGTCTGCTATCTGTTCAATCAGAGTTGATTTGGAACTAGATAATAACCAGTGAAATTCATTTAAATTCAACTCTAATACAAAAATTAAATATTAAATATATTAATTAATTCATATGGGGAAAATGACTTATTAAAAGACTTGATCATCATTATTGTGATTGAATTTATTAGATCAATAGAGATTTAAAAGCAAAATCAATCATCTTAATTTAAACATCAAGTCACTCTTTGTCTCACATCCCATTACCAGTGCTACATAGCCTGAAACATTTCCACAGAATCAAATAGAAGAAGAAATAATTCTTATTTGAAGAATAGTGTTACATGTCAGTTCCCTCGAAATGTTTTTTTTTTTTTTGCAATCACTGATTAATTAAGCCTCTCACAACGACATTGATAACGATGACATCACAGAGATGTGCTCCTTTGTCGTTGTTTCTGGGTTATTCTTTCTTAGCCACCACAAACTCGTCTTACACAGGCTGACTTTAATAGAGAGACCTTAAAAATCTCTCACATCTCCATGACAATAAAGAGACATCAAAATTAATATTGCGATATTAATTGCAGTTCTAAGCTGTTGTTTTCAACTCCATAAAGCTTGCAGCAGTTGCACAATTACAGAAATGAATGCTGAAGAATTAGCAATCCTCAACAGTGTGTTATCTGCAACAATTACTGCTTTATTTGGTGTGAATGTATTGCAATTCTAGTTATTAATATTCTACACCATTAGCACTCTTCTTGTTAATCTACTTCCATTACTGAAACACCGAAACAAGTGGAGAGGGGGGGAGGGAGGAGATAGAATCAGATCAAGAAAATAGAGATACTGACTAAATGCTTTGTGGTATAATCTGCTTCAATGATTTGTGTTTCTGAGATCAAATCCCATAAGAAAATTTCCAGAACATGTGCCAGTAGCACATACAAAGCACTTGTGCAGGTGCCACATAACGAGTACACTCTGTAAAGCGGCTGGTGTTAGGAAAGGCGTGCAGCCATAGAAACCATGCCAAAACAGACAGATGGAACCTGGTGTCACTCTCCAGATTGCCAGCTCCTGTCAAACTGTCCAACCCATGCCAGCATGGAAAATGGACGTTAAATGACGTTGTAGTTATTTAATCAAGGATATTGGAGACACTAACTACTGTGTAAAATGTGATTAATTTTTCAACTGGTTTTTGTTTCAGAATTCAAAATCCAGAACGGTTATTATTTATTTTATACCTCAGTTGGTGGTCAACAATGGCATCTTTGCTTACAAATTACCTACATGTCAATCACTGCTCCATTGCGTTCCTGTTGGTGACAGTGACAATGTAGTCTTTAACATAACTTAAGGGACATCATTCATGAAACACAGCAGCACAATTCTTTTTTTTTTTTTTTTTTGTGGATATTTACATCTGTCAGATGCAAACAAGAGAGAAAGAGACTACAGTACAGCTTCCATTTACCAAGTGGTGTTACTAACAAGGTTTAAAACGACCAAGGCTATGATAAAAACACTTGTCCAAGGATTCATGCAGTAAGATTAAACACAAACTATGTAGCTGCAAAGAGAATTTCTAAGGGAGGGGGGGGGAGAGAGAGAGAGATCCATTTGTTGCTTTATTATACCAAAGTAAATTCTAATGCAGCAGACCAATGATCAAAAGATATTCCTTCGATTAAAGATGTTCCAGTTGTCACTGTCTTGTCTTTTATTCAGACATAGTGTCGGAAGGATCCAATACATTCTACCTTTTATTTTAAGTAGAAAGGCTGTGTGATTAACGAGAAAATTAGCTACTATTTCTAGCAGGTCGTGCAACCACACAGGGACTCTCTTACTGGTTCAGTACTAAGTACCAGTTTTATAGCAGGACTAATGTAATCAATTGTATCTCAAATTATAAAATTTTCTATTGAGAGAGGATGACAAGAAACCAATATTTAATTCCTAATTAACAACTAATGTTTTTAAAATCCTATTTGATATCAGGATCATAGTTACTCCATAGGAGAAATCATGATTTGCTACTGTAGTTCTAAGTATTCCATTCTGTAAGTAAGACTTTTAGTAAAAATTGACGACAAAATCATTAGAAACCATTTAAAATAATGTTTGTAAAAAAAATCCAACACCATGCACAAATTAATGGAAATTGAAAACTGTTTAAATTAATATAATACTGTTAAAAAGTTATATCAAATAAAATGAGATTTTTGAAAAAAAATTTATTGGCTTTTGATGTTTAAAAATATGAATTGGGTTTCTTAAGGGAAAAATATATTAAATAACTCTTAATTTTGCACAAATTAGCAATCAAAAAGACCACACACAAAATGCACAGAATATTCTTTGAAGATTTTATACACACACACACACACATATATATATATATATATATATATATACAGACACACACACACACACACACACACACACACATATATATATATAGTTAAAATAAATGTTTTTATAAACAGTATCAACAAACATTAACTGAATAAAGGACTCAATACAAATATAGAGTGTAATATTTAAAATAATTTAATAGACAGTAATTTCGTAATTTTGCTGGCTTATTCAGTTTGAATATGCCACATGCATGAAAAAACATAGAAGTCACACTCAATAAAAACACACACACACACACACACTTTGTCTAGAAAGAAGAAAATATTCAATAAATGCTGTAGAGTTATATTTGTTAGGAATAATTTACTGATTTAACTCTGGCCATTATCATCAAGTTAACATTTTATTTAAATACAGGCAAACACTACACAAGTCAAGCAAGGACACCAGACATACACACAGCCATAATTAGGAGTGAATCATCAGCTGATTCTTTTCACACACACACACACACACACACACACACACACACACACAGATGAAAGTACAACTGTGTGGTTAAGAAGTTTACTTTACGGATGTATCCCACTCCGTGGCATCTTGGACAAGTGGCTACTATTATATTCCTGGATTGACCGATGCCTTTATGAATGAATTTCGTAGACAGAAGTTATCACAAGCCTATCATGTGTGTATGTGTGCATGTGTGTTTATTCCTTGATGCTCTACAACTGTGTAGGTTTGTTTACATCCCCACAAGTTAGCAATTCAGTGGAATGAGAATTATCAGAATAAGTAGCAGATTTATGAGGTCAATTTGATTGATAAAATTCTTCAAGTTAAGAACTACAGCATAGTCAAAGTCCAATGAGCAGAACTAGTAAGAGAAGACTGCATAGACATGGAATCTATCAGGAGTAGTTTTATGATAACACTGTAAAATAACTATTGAGTTGTAATAGTCCCCACCAGAGTTAGTTTAATACTAAGTAAGTGCAGTTTATATATACACATTTTTATTTTAGAAATATTTGTAAATTGATTGACAGTATTCCCAAATGTGTGAGACTGGTTAAGCAAAAATATCTTATTTCCATAACCAATTTCAATTCAACAATAATAGAGAAAGAAGTTCAGAGGTGATCAACCAATGAGAAGAAAGATTGATGTGGTTCGTAAGTAGGAGAGTACAGACTCAGTTTAATGATTACCATGTTCTTGGTTGGCCAGTGTCAGTTAGGACAGAAGACAATGTCAGCCAACGCTGTAAACATCTTTTATGCAACACGGCTCATTAAAGCTGGATATCAGCCAAACCTTGCTGTAACACAGACACATATAAACAGGAAATAAAGATGATTTTCAGCATTGAGCTTCTGCAAGGAAATGGTGAAATTCTTTTGAAACAATCCTTAGCTTATCGATCACATTATTTGGCCAGATGAGGCAACATTTCATGTCGAGGGAGGCATCCATCAATCAACACAACCGAATGATTTATACTGTAGATAAAACTTCTGATGAAAACCAACATAAAATGATGGTGCTTGGTTAGTCTCAGATTGTGTATTTGGACCGTTCCAATGTAACTCGATCTTTCATTTTTTTTTTTTTTTCCAGCACTGGCAATGCTGATCATTATATCCAGCTGTTTACTGATGACTTCTGATCTGGATTCCTTACATTACTTGACAGTGGTTCATACATTTCTTGGTAAAAAAGGGAGCCAGCATCACTGGTGCATGGTTACAACATGAATTTAAGTTGGTGGATAGGACGCCGAGGAATATTTTGGGAATGGCCTCCAATATTTCCTGCCTTGACAGTTCCTGAGTTCTTGCAGAGACATCTAGGATAAACACTTGTGTACTCAGGGTGCTGCTAAACTCCATCTCCAAATATAGGACTGATGTCTCAACAGGCAGTAAAGCAGCCCTCTAGATGTTTTGGCTCCTTCAACTACAACACCAGAGCTGCCTGGGGTCACCCATTGATGTAGGTACAAAACTCCTGTATAACAGCACAAGCTTTCTTAAGTCAGATGTTGCCACCCTGGGTCAGATGCTTCTCTCATCCTCAATGCTCATTCTTGCTGCACCAATGCAACGTCGCCAATATCCAGAAATTTTCAGCTGTCATCATTGAGGAATTTGCTGATTTACTGATTTATATCTCAAAACTTGCTCATTCTTACCCAAAAAATTATGAGACTACTTAACCGTAAAGGGAACACAATTTTTTAGACTGGATTTGAATAAACAAAGTTTTGATGATTTTATTTCATAAAAGTTCCAATCTTGGCACTAAAGCCTTCCACTTAAGGTTTTGTTATTACATGCCATAGGATAACAATTTACGGAAGACTAGAATTATGTATGTACATATTTAAATACATAATATATTTATGCATGTATAGCCACAACTGTGCCTAACAAACCTCTTACCATGCAGCAATGTAATATGTAATTATGTATTAAAAAAAAATTACAAGTGTGCCTTGAGACATTAAAGTGAACAGATCTCTCAAAGAAATTAAACCACATAACTGTTGCGTCCAAGTCAACTATGTTAGGAGTTACACCAAAAAGGCCTATGAACAAAGAGATCTGTCTAATTAACTCCTATAAACTTTCACCTGTATATTATCTTACCTGATTATGGCATGAAAATGATAGATAACTTCATAGACACCCAATAACCAGCTGATATGCTGCCCTCTATGTGGATATACATATACTGCTTTAAATCCAGTGAGGATTACTGACATATACAGTGTGTGTGTGTGTGTGTGTGTGTGTGTGTGTGTGTGTGTGTGTGTGTGTGTGTGTGTGTGTGTGTGTGTGTGTGCAACTACAATATTACCTGCACATACACACACAATGTATACATTTTATTACCTACATGTATTGAACACTTCACGGTGTATACACGGAAATCACAACACACACAATACATATATATATACATACATACATACACACATTTTAATTAAATATATATTTGAAGTGGAGCAGTTTTCTCGATGGTTAATTGATACTATTTCATCAATAATAAACAAAAGAGAGAAAGAGAGAAGGGAGAGGAGTAGCCAAGGCTATAAACAATATTAAAATGACGACGAAGGTGAGTGGGTGAGGCGAGCAAACTAGATATCACACATTACCTTGGGAGTATTCAATTCATGGATAAGAAATTGGGAGGGGAAAAAGGGAAGCAGAAGCTAAGTGGATAATTAACTGGGATTATTCCCAGCCTAATATTTCGGAAAACTTCCTCATTATCAGTTAATTACTTTAATATAACCATATCTATTCGACAACTCATTTTCAAATTGATTTTTATTTCACAGAAGAACAAAGAAAATAGAACAGTTTCTGTATGTGTGTGTGTATGCGTGTTTATGTGTGTCTATGTACATGTGTGTGTGTGTGTGTGTGTGTGTGTGTGTGTGTGTGTGTGTGTATTTGCACACATTTTGTGTCTAATCTGGAGTTTTCATGGCATTAAGAATCATAATATCCTAACACCATCCACAAAACTCTCCTCACCTATCAGAACAGGTGTAGCTGTTTCATTTCGATGTATGCTTTGCAATAATGTGGTTGTGGGTTCAGGCCCATGACACAGCACCTTAGGCAAGTGTTTCTAATATCACATTGTTCTTATGGTTGAAATTTGATAAACAGTAGGGCATGCGTGCATCTCTCATCTTCTATCTTCTTTAACTCACTGCAGCCATGCTAGGGTACCACCTTGAAAGGTTTGGCTGAACAAATCAACCCCAGGACTTTTTTGGTTATAAAGCCTGGTACTTATTCACTTCTTCTAACAGCCTTTTTGCTTATTTTTTTTTTTACCAAACTGTTAAGTTATAGGGACATAAACAAACAAACACTAGTTGTCAAGCAGAGGTAGATAATGTGTATGTATATATGTGTCTTTGTATTGTAATTGTCTCCCACTAATGCTTCATTAATTAATTTGATCCACTAGGGTGATCTACTAGAGCAAATCAGTCAATGTGTAGACTGAATTATATATAAAGCTATAATTTGATCGTTTATACCTTTAATGCTTTGTTTTCCTTTCTGTAAAAATATGTTGATAAAATCCAAGGAATGAGGAAAAAAAACGAGAAATGTCAAGTGTCTTGCTCAAGGATACTGTACTGAAGACTATGCTACAAATAGCTATACTTAATTGCATGCAGTTATACTGCGGTACCTAAATGTAGCTAGGTTGACTGGGCTATGAGGAGTTAAATGTCCTGGTCAAGGATACAATATAATACAGGTGACAGAATATAAATTACCAACTTCTAGCTCATTGTCCAGTATATTATTATTAACTTGACCATTTAGCCCTGGTCAGTCAATTGGATTTGAAGTACTAAGAAGAGTGCTTAGAAAACCTGTGAAAAAATTGCAATCAATATTGACTGACCAAATGTAAAAAGTGATTGCGACAGCAAGAGAGTCTCCAAACAAGATAGGAGTGGGAACATCACTAAAGTGACCAGTGGTGACATCAGAGTAACCAAAGTGACCACTGCTGAAGTTAGAGAGAGAGAGACCAGAGGTGATGTCACCAGAGTGACCATTGGTGATAACATCAGAGTGATTGACAGTAATAGAGTGACCACTGATGATATGAGAGTGACCAGGTTTTAATACCAATGTGATGACCAGTAGAGACAATAACTACTTGACTAGTAACATCAACATGAGAATGACGAGTGGTAACAACTCTAGAGTTACTAGCAATGACATCAATGGAGAAACTTTAAGATATATTCTTGCTAAATTCTGATCGCACTCACTGCTGGCATCATTTCAATAATTGGTACAGCTCACAGACTGGCCAAAGTCTGGCCACCACTATCATCATCATCATTAATTCTAGCAATACAACCGATTCACTCCCACCACAAGCCACCATTGTGGATGCTGGCTCCATCAGAGAAACTGACAGAGGGGTACACCCAGCCCCACCCCATATCCACTACTACCACAAATACTAACAACAACAACAACACTATTGCCATGGTAATACAATCAAAATGAATAAATAAATACAAAGGAAAACATCATAAAAATGAATGTTTCTTTGGTTAGTTTTTCCCTCCTCCACCTTCTGCTGGAGCCATATTAGTCAGAGGAGAGGTGGGAGGTGAGATGACAGACAAGAGGTGGAGAGCGAGAGAGGAAGACAGCTAAAGACGTGTGTGTGTGTGTGTGTATGTGTTTGTGCATGTGTGTGTGTGTGTGTGTGTGGTGAGTAAGGGGAGAGGGAGGTGGGAGGCAGAGAAGAGGATTAACAGTAAGATTGTTAGCTTACAGACAGACATATATATATAGGATTGAAAGATGGGGAGACTGAAGACAGACGAGATGGGGGGGGGGGAGAGCAAGATAAGAGGCAGATGGAGAAAGAGAGGGAGAGAGAGAGAGAGGTGGAACATCAATAGAATAACCATCACATATTGATTTGAAGTCCATCTAACTTCCCTTCGCCTACCTACCCCCAACCACCCCTGTAACTGGATGTTTCCATGTCATCATCACCCACACTTACACCCTATCGACAACACTACCACTACAATCATACATTACCCTACCCTACCTCCCATCTACTGTAGCATCACCATCAGCATCATCATTACCACCACCACCACCACCACCACTACTACTATCATCATCACCATCATCATCATCACCAGAATCATCATCATCCCTATTTGCTGGTCACCTTTTGTTTGCTTGCTTACAAAAATTCCTTTCCTAATGGCATTCTTAGTCTTTTGTTTTGTTTTTGTTTTTTGTGTATTTCAATTATCCAAAATATATGTGAGAAAGAGAGAGAGAGAGAGAGAGAGAGAGAGAGTGCACGTGTCTGTGTGCATATATTAAGATGGATAAATGGACAAATACATAGACACAGAAATATAGAGCAGTAGATTATATGCGTATATGAGAGACAGACATTATTTATATATATATATATATATATATATATATATATATATACATATATATATATAGTTATTATAAGCCATAAATCTTTCACTGATGGGTATAGGGTTGTGGGGGGGGGGTGCTGGTGAGTAATGAGAGAGAGAGAGAGAGAGTCAAAAGAACTCTGTTTCATCTCTCATGAACTACATCAAATATTCAACTGAATTTCATTTCTTTATTTATCTAGTTATCTATTGCAACACAGTATTAAGTTAAGCAACATCATTTGGTTACATTTGTATTCATATACAGTTGACTGAGAAACAGAACGACAGAGGAGGAGGAGAAGAGAATCATAATGATAATGGTGATGATTATTATGATATTGATCTCAGACATTGGCGCTAGACAAGAAATCTAGGCCAAGAGAAGAGTCGACGATATCAACCCCTAGTACTTAACTGGTACTTTATATCATTGACAGACACTCTACAGAAGGATGAAAGACAAAGTTGATCTCCAAGAAAATAATGATATTGATTACATTTGGAATAGACAATATTAATTGATTACAGAGTTGACCGATTCTTTATTTTATCAACCCTGGCAGGATTTGAATTCAAAACAGAGAAAGAGACATCAGTAATACTGCAGCGCATTTTGATGTCTACCATTCAAACTGACCATATCCGGTCTAAATATTTTACCTCTTTTATGTTCAAAACCAGTCAGATTCAGTCTCTTACACCTTTCCTACAATATCATTCCCCAACATAAAGAGTCACATCTCAGAAATCTCACAAATATGAGAGAATGCACAATTAATTCAATGCAATGTGAATAAATAAACATCAATTCTGCCAATCAGTGGTGGTGGTGGTGGTGACAACGATGACAATAATGGTGGTGGTGGTGGTGGTGTTAGTGATGACAATGATGACAATGACCCTGTATAATGATCCTCCCTTCCTCACCCACACATCAGTGTTTCATGACTGATGGCTGCCGTGCAGTAAGAATTTGAAGAAACCCATTTATGAAATACTCTTGGCTCAACACTGAGTTCCTTCATAATTGTAGATTAACATGATTACCAGATCAGAATCTTGCATGCCCATCCTGTAGAGGGGTTGGCATTAGGAATGGCATCCAGCTGTAGAAATCATGTTAAGTAGGCATTAAAGCTCAACACAGTTCTATGGCTCTTTGGATACTGTTGAACCATCCAATCCATGTAACATGGAACACAGATATTAAATGAGGATTACTGTATATATCATCATCATCATCATTCTTTATTGCCCACAGAGGACTAAACAGAGGGGACAAACAAGGACAGACAAGGGGATTAAGTCGATTACATCGACCTCAGTGTGTAACTGGTACTTATTTAATCGACCCCGAAAGGATGAAAGGCAAAGTTGACCTCGGCGGAATTTGAACTCAGAACGTAACGAAATACCGCTAAGCATTTCGCCCGGCATGCCAACGTTTTTGCCAGCTCACCTCATCATCATTATCATCATCATACTGCTCCAGTATGTTCTTTAGCCTTTTACTGTAATCTGGTTCATTACTTTTTGTCCCACCATCCACCTATCTCTGCAATATTTAAAGACACTTCCTTAAAATTCACACACGCACACACACACACACACAATCCTTTCAACACCATCTCTCTGTTCCTTAATCAAAGGTTGCTTTTACTTCCTCCACTTCTCTCCAGTGATTTGAACCAAAGTAAACAAAAACTGTACCCACTGCCATCACAGGCCCTCCAAGGCTGAAAAGATTGAAGCAGTTCAGGTTCCTTTTGAGAAGTTGCACACCAAAACCCTCTCTTACAGGAATACCGCACCACACACACACACCAGCACCAACAACTCCGGTTCTCTAGAACAAGAATTACCTTATTCTGGATTTGACACCATAACTAATTTACCTTATTTCCTCTTCCTATATCCTCCACCACCACCACCGCCACCACAGTCATCATCATCATCACTGTAAGTACCAACACTACTATCAACTTCACTGTCACCACCACCTGACACCTCTGCTCTCATTCATTGCCTCTTCATCCTGCACCAACAAATTACTGGAACATACCAAGACAAATATGTTGCTGATGATAAATCTGAGAGAGAGAGAGAGAAACGGTGTGTGTTTATATTTTCTACACATTTGCACAAGTATGTGCAAAATGTGTACATTTATGTTCAACAGTATGTCTATGGCAAAGAGAAAGAGAGAGGGAAGAAAATAAATGCATGTATGCACGTGTGAGTCAGTATATCCATCAGAAATGTGCACAAGTGCATCCATGTGTTCCTATACACATGTATCTACACAAAAGTGAAGTAGTATCATTCCACTTAATGTAGTACTTATATGCATGCATGCACACACACACACACACACACACACACACACACACACACTCTTGTTATAGTTGTGTACTGCAGGCTAAATTCCTTGACATAGGACCTAATATACAACAAATTACCAAATGAATAACTTAGCTATGTATAGGCATCATTGGTACAGTATTGGGGTGGTGGTTTGTCAATGAGAATGGTGCCAGTACTGATAACGTTTGATAATGATGGTCGTAGTGGTAGCAGATATTGGTTAATGCTGGTGCTAGGTTGATAGTGGTCATGATTGGAGATTGTAGTCTTCACAAAAAATATTGAATTTTTTTTTAAACCAACTTCCACAGGGAAGGGAGATAAATCCAACTGAATTGACCTTGTATTAATAGTACACCTTTCGTGATTGTTGTTGTTGTTGTTTAACTCTAGGTCAGCTCTAAACAAGCAGACCTATGATTAAAAATGCTCCATCTATAACCATCCTGGCGTTTATTCAGGCATACTCTAACAAGGACAATATTATATACAGGACTAAATATATTCTTATAGTCAGGTCACTTGTGAGATCTCTGAGGAATCCAGTAGAGCTTGTTGCATGGCCAGGTCATCAGCGACTAAACCAGCACCCCCCGCTAGGCTTGCCAAGTGAGGGGGATTGCTAGAAACCCAGCAAGACTAGAAACAGGACCTGTCAAAAGAACAAATGAATCTAGTGTAGGTTCAACAACTATTTAGCAATAGCATAGGCCCTTGGAAATTCCAGGCTGGTGTCCAGCTGGAAGACCCCGGATGCTTGATGCATCTTCTCAAGCCAGTAAATCACCAGAAGCTCTAGTTCCTTATCATCTCCTCAGTGAGGTCCAGTGCCTGAAAATTCTTTCGTTTTCTCAGTGAAAGGATCTTCAGATGCAGGGCCTTCTACTCCAATATAATACTGTCGATAATAATCATATGTAGCTTAGGCAAAAATCCGGTAATTTAGAGGGAGTGGGGGGATAAATTAAAACCCCAGAACTTGACTGGTATTGTATTTTATTGACCCTGAAAACAGATGAAAGCAAAGTTGACCTTGGCAGTACATGAACCCTGAACTTAAAGAGCCTGAAGAAATGCTGTAAAGCATTTTGTTTGATGTTCCAAATCAATGGTTCTCAACCGGAGTTCAGATTATCCCTGGGAGTCCATTTAAGAATTTTGGGGCTCCATGCAAGCAAAATAGTAAATTGGAAATCCAAAGTAGTATTTTAAGGGTCCATAAAAAAAAGGTTGCTTTAGATGTGTATATTGTAAGAAACAGCTGGGTTTCCTTCTCAAACATTTTACGTATTTCGACCTACACGAGTTAATGTGCGAAAAACAAAATAGGAATTTTGAAAGAAGTATCTATAATACTAGTTTTTAAACATCGAATGGCTATGGGGGAGGGGTCCACCAGAGAAAAATAGTAATCAAAAGAGTTTGTAGATAATATTTAAAAAATGGTTGAGAATCACCTTTCTGAATAACAATAAGAATAATGATTTCTAATATAGATACAGGCCTGCAAATTTTTTGGAAGAGGAAACAGTCATCAATGTCAAATCAACACCAAGACATAACTGGTACTTATCAACTTCATTGGGAAGGAAAGCAATGCTGCTTTTAGCAATATTTGAAATTAGAACGTAACAATAAATTCAGTTGACCCATGAGGAATAACATGAGGTACTGGACAGGAATTGAATTGAGAATGTAAAGGAATAAAGAGCCATGGCTCGGTTATGAATTCATTTAGTCCAAGGATCTGGTGTAACAGGTACCAGGATTTCTGCATTACAAATATTTGTAATGCTTACAGGTGCTGCAGTAGTGTGGTTACTGCACCAAGTGCAGATTTAAACAATCGAAATAGAAGCAAAAACATTATCAGGGGGGAAAAAAATGAATATATAATGATAAAAAAAAATTAAAAGTTAATGCTGAGAAAAAAATGAAAACAGACAGAAAAAAATAGAAATAAGAAAGAAAAACTGACAAAAAATATGGGAAAAAAAACATTCCAAAACTGATAAAGTGATAAACTGCAACAAAGCTGCCAGTTGAAGATGAAGGAAAAAAAACATGTATCATTGGGGGGGGGGGGGGGGGGGGGGGGAAGAAACTGAGTGTGAGCAAAAGGGAGAAAAAGCATGAGAGAGAGAGAGAGAGAGAGAGAGATGTGATGTAATGCAATGGAGGAAGTATAGCAAAGAGATGACAAATACAGAGCAAGAACCATAAATAAACATTCACATCTTATGATGATAAATGTTAATATGCAATAAAAATAGACTGGGGAAAGAGAGGGGGGGAAGAAGAAGTGAGAGTAGCTTCCTCCACTGACATCTTGTTTAGACGAAATGGCAACCCGACATTGTAGCTTTGACAAAACTAAAACATAACCATCAGCTTTAACAAGGCACATAAATTGGGGGCTGTTTAGAAAACAAATTATATTAATTTCTAAAAATTGGTAATAATTTTGGAAGATCTTTTTGTTTTTCAAGAATGATGATTCTTACAACTTTGCATTTTCAACCTGTGTGTGTGTGTGTGTGTGTGTGTGTGTGTGTGTGTGTGTGTGTGTGTGTTCAATCCTCAATAGTCATTTTGTTTTTTGCAATCCTTCAAATGTGTATACACACACACACACACACATGATCACATGTGTGTGTGTGTGTGTAATGTAAATGAATAGGGGTTTGGACTCTGGACAGGTACCTTATTAACATTCCAATATAATCCAGATCTGGTTGGCCATTAGGACACTTATCCAGCAGAAACAGATGTTGGATAGGTATTTAATATGAATTTAATGGCAATAATATTATAATAAATAAATTTTGAAGATGTATAATTCTCCATTCTTCTTTAGGTGTCTTCATTATATTCTCTGTATGTATATATATATATATATTCATTCATTCATTTTGAGTATTTTTTCTGTGCTAGTAACGGTTAGATGTGTATATATTGTGGCACTGTTTTACAGCCGATGCTCTTGTTGTCACTAACCCTAGCTTGTTTTTCAAATAAGGACTCTACTATTTATTCTAGAGATATTCAAAAGCACCAAACCAGCAGATGATTTGTTGACAGAAGGAAATGACAATATCACCACTTGTAGCTCAGCAATTTTCAGAGAAGGGCAAATTTATATACATATATATATATATATATATATATATATATATATAGGAAAATGAAAAATAATAATAAGGCAGAATGCTAAACTGGAAGCATATTTTAATAAAGATTTCTCTAACCAGCTTTCATTGCGAAGCAAATTTTCAAGAAGAGGGAGAATGAAAATGTTTCTTACAAAGAAGTACAAAATGAAGAAAATAATACATAAAAAAAAAAATACATAAAAAAATAACTATACTGTGGTGTCAAGAGGAAGTGTATGTAAGGGGAGACAAATGTTTTTAGTTGGAGTTATGAACTCTTTTTCAACAGGAAGTTCCTGTTGAAAAACATTTGTCTCCCCTTACACACACTTCCTCTTTTGACACCACACTTCCTGCTTAACACAAACTTTTAACCCTTTTCTCAAACCTAACACAACTCCCAATTCTCATGCATCCTTATTTTTTCCAACCATTACCTACATGGACTACCATTGAACTTCAAAAGCTCAAAGACAATATAATGTATTGGCATAGTTATTTTTTTATATATTATTTTCTTCATTTTGTACTTCTTTGTAAAAAACATTTTCATTCTCCTTCTTGAAAATTCGCTTCGCAATGAAAGCCATCTTTATTAAAACATGCTTCCAATTTGAAATCTTTATTAAAACACGCTTCCAATTTAGCATTCTGCCTTATTCTTCATTTTCCTATTATTTCTCCACGTGCGGTTAACACAACCCCACTATTTACTGACATATATATATATACACACACACACACGCACACATACACTCAAATAATATTCTGACAATATTAACCACCTTTGCCTTACAAAGTCAACGGAAGCCTGTAGCAGCTAATGAGCATGGCTTCCTTCTCAAACTAAATGTAAACAAAACAACAACAACAACAACAACAACAACTGCACTGAGAGTCACACTTGGTACAGCCCAAAAAACAGTTTCCTTGCACTAAACAAAGTATGAAACCTAAAAAATTTAGTATACTAAAATATGTTTATATGTTTTAAAAATAACATAGCTTTTGGTATGGAATGAATCATGGAGGGGAGGAGGTATAGCTTACCCACCCACATGTAAGCTAAGAAGTATTTTCTATATAACTTCTCAACAGAATAACAGGGTTAAGCAGAAACAGATGAAGAATTACTTCCTAAAACTGTTCTTTCTTATGCGTCTGCTGTTTAAGCAAGCGCTTGGGAGTTTATCCACATTATCCATTCGACAACTTGAGTTGTGCCTTTGGCCTTCACATGCCTCCCAAGTTTAGGGAGATTGAAGCAATTAATGGCCCCTCCTGAACAGCTACAGCAGAAGCATGGCCAGGGAGGGAACTGCAGATGGCTGATGTTCAGAGATGATTAGTGCATGGGTGTTGATGTGGTGAAGAGGCAAGTGAATTAGGAAAAAGCAGTGACCACTGTTGCAGAGGTAGAAGACAGTGACCTAGAGCGGGATGTGCAGACTGCACACTTTATATTACATGCATTCACTGTAGTCAAAAGTATGTTACACTTAAGAAAGAGGGGTGACTAAATTGGCTACCATAAAGGGTAGACAAAACCCATGCCATACCACTTGCAGAAGAAGTATACTGAGGAGCCAGAGGCCAGAGGCCAGAGGCTGGTGTGCATTGATGAGTATCATCATGCCTATCATCAATTGTTTAGTCCAGACATTATCCCGTTATCAAATATAATTGACCTTTATAATGACTCCTTATAGAAATTATAATTTCTAAATCCTTCAAAGATAGTATAAAGAGAATTGATAAAAGAGTTCAGTGAGTTGCCATGAAGAGTCAAAGAGAATTAATAATGGGAGTAATTATGTCTGGAAATGTTTGGTATTTCAATTTTCCAAGCATTCTTCTTTGCTAAATTTGCATTTTCCCCTCAGAACTCCTAAACAGCAATGCTAAATGTATCTTAATATATGTAAAGCAGTGTAAATATAGATACTTGCAGGATGGGGGTGGAAGTGGCTGACAAAGAGGGATAACACAACAAAAAAAAGTTACAACAGTAGCAAGAAGAGCAACAAGGAAGAGAGGAGGGGAAATACATAAGTTAGGAACCACTTGCACTTTTATTTTGTTAGTAGTTTAGTCATAGGGGGGGGGGGGTAAAAAGGTGGTGTCCATGACACTTTTCATGGGTTCTAAAACTGGTGGGAGGAAGTCGTCCTCAGACCAGAGACCTGGTCCAAATACTTGCCAAAAAAAGAAAGAAAGAAAAACAACAACGGCCTCTGCTAAAAGCACCCAAAGGCCATGAGGTGGTGTTAAAACCAGGTGATGCTTACATCATAACAATCAACACCACACACAACACCTATACACACACACATACATACATGCATGCATGCATGCACACATATAGCACCTATAAACTGTACAAGGAAAGCAACTATACAACACATGTATACAGCATCTATCCAATAATGCTGACAAAAGTGGATTTACTTCAAGATGGATGAAGAGAGAGAGAGAGAGAGAGTGTGTGTGTAGCAGTTCGAGGTGAGTGGACAAGGGTGGAGAATGATGAAAAGTGTGGAGGGCGGGGGATGGAGTGGATAATAGAGACCATATCTTCCTTGCTGCCCTCTTTCTCTTACCTATCAACTGCTGCCCTGGAAATCTATTTTAAGCTTCACTACAGTATTCTAGAGCATTACATTTATTACAATGGAGTGACTAGATGAAGACACACACACACACACACACACACACACACACATTGACAGATACACACAAACACACGTCAGCACACAAATTCATATACCAAGTGGATTTCAAAACACTGGAGGATACTAACATTTCTGCATGCATACACAAGTGCATACACACACATGCACGCGTGCATGCATGTGTATGCAATTTACACATATATTTTATCCTTTACTTGTTTCAGCTGTGAGACTGTGGCCATGCTGGGGCACCACTGTGAAGAATTTTAGTCAACTAGATGATTAACCCCACTACTTGCTTGTTTTTTTTTTTTTAACCCTGGTATTTATTCTACTGGTCTCATTTTGCCAAACCACTAAGTTATGGGGATGTAAACACACCCACACCAGTTGTCAAGTGGTAGAGGGGGACAAACACGTATGGGCTTCTTTCAGTTTCCATCTACTAAATCCATTTGTAAGGCTTTGGTCAGTCCGGGGCTATAGTAGAAGACACTTGCCCATGGTGCCACACAGTGGGACTGAACCTGGAACCATGTGGTTAGGAAGCAAGGCATAAAAATGTATGCATATTTCTAGATTTAAAAAAAAAAACAGAGAGAGAGAGAGAGAGAGAGAGAGTACCATCATCATCATTTTAACGCTCACTTTTCCATGCTAGAATAGGACTTTAGAAAATCTTTCTATTACCAGCCCTAACAGGTTTCCAGGTAAAGTACTATTCTCCTAGGTCTTTCTAATGATGAGGCAACTCTGCAGCTGGACAAATCTGTGTGGCCCATAGAGACATCGAAACTGTCTACACAATGGTGACATTACTTACACAGCAGGCAAAGTCAAGACAATAGGAAGACACATCATCGACGACGACGACGACGACGACGGCGGCGGCGGCGACCATCATCATCATCATCATCATCATCATCATCATCATCATCATCATCATCAGTTTAACATCCAACTTTTCAATACATGTCTATCCTAAATTATATCTCATCTGTATTGTTCACTATTATACAGCTTGTTCTAATTTACCTGGTCATGGAGCATAGGTAGTGACCAAAATACTACAACTGGATATGCAGGAGGCCAAAATGGGGTTCCTTGAATGGGTTGTGGAGTTAATGTTACCCTATATAGTGCATAGCTTGTAGATGAAGGACTTTTGCACATTGGGAAGTCAAGGCTCTGGTATTATGATTAGAGAAGGGGCAAGTTGATTACATCAGCCCCAGTTTTCAACTGGTACTTATTTCATCAACCCCAAAAGGATGAAAGACAAGGTCAACTTCAGTGGAATTTGAACTCAGGACATAAAGATGGACGAAATGCTAAGCATTTTGCCTGGCGTGCTAACAATTCTCCCAGCTCACCACCTTTAATTAAATAGAAAGAAAAACAGAGTACATTGGAACAGAGAGAGAGAGAGAGAGAGAGAGAGAGAGAGTACAGTGGAGTAGAGAGAGGGCACTGGAATAACTGGATGGAATTCCTTATAGCTTTCAGTTTGATTCATAAAATTCTAGAGTTTAAATCTCACCAGTATTAAATATGTATCGGTAATATCCAGGTTCTGGTCAAGTTTAACCCTTTCCCCATGAAAAAGAGATCCTCATGCTTCATCATAACACATCTCTGTTCTTCAAACTATTGTTTTTATATAATCCTTTTACAAGAACAACAAAAGAAACACCAGATTATGAATCTGAAATTAAGGCTGGCTGAGTGCAAGCTGAGAAAGTAGCTAAGTATTGAAAGTATCAAGTGACACACAAAATGTCTACAAAGATTTGGAGCACAACAAGTAAAGACGGTATTTCTGAGTTTCTTTGTTCTCAGATTTTGGCAGCCGCCACAACCCACCGCCAACAGCATGGCTGCCAATGTCACAGTGGCAGGTCATGAGATGCCAATACGTTCAGTGCAGAGTTGATGTGTTGATTCAGCATCGGTGGCCTACACCTCTTGTCATTGTATTGTCTGCACCAATTCCAATGTGTTTCTTTAATGTATCAGGTAATCTATGCCTTGCGCACCTATGTACACTTAGCAGCTCAGCTACTTACTGTGACGCTATTCTGAGAGAGTGAGGAATAGGAGGAGGGAGGGAGGGAAGCAGTTGGAAGGAAGAGTTTTCATTTAATAATGCAGAGAGTATGCAACTTGCAGAATTAATACCAGATGCTTGTTTTAATTAGAACAGATAAAATTCTGTCGGGTGGTGGGTGGGGGTAATCTCTCTCTCTCTCTCTTTCTCTCTCAAAACAAAACAATTAGCAACTTGAGTAAATCTAATATATTTAAGCTAGCAATTATTGAAAATGATTCTCAGCACATTCCACAGAGAAAAACAAAAATTACAGAAACTCATTGAAGTACATTTTATTTATTGTTGTTGCTGATGTTATAGATGTTTGTTTAATGAGGTGGCATATATTTACATAAGTGAAATAAGAGGGTAAGTGAAAGGAGACAAAAGAGAGACAAGAGTAAGTAGGAAGATCCACCATATCTAGTTTGCAAAACTTCAGATTCTACTGAATAAATACCAATAAGATATTCATACAGATAGTCCATTAAACTTATAACACTGACGTAGCACTGAGTCAAAATGACGTGTGTGTGTGTGTGTGTGTGTGTGTGTGTGTGTGTGCAAGCACATGCATCAGAATCAGAAGTCTTCAAGTATTTTAGAAGTCAACACAGTCTTCAGTCTTTTCATGTTGGCATGATTTATCCTCTCCCCACCCTGGACACCCCTCTGAATATTGTTTGTGTGAGATTACAAGGCCGGCATTTAGGTAGTCTTCATACTTTGAGGTGCATCCTATTGTTAAAAACCTTTGCTTTCTACTTCAAAGAGAAAAAGTCTCTCTGTTACATGTTTTAGGTTCAGTTAAACAAGTGCAATTTTTATCATCAAATAAGCTTTAATATATATCATCATCATCATGGTCATTTAGTGTCCATTTTCCATGCTGCCATGGGTTATATGAGTGGACAAGCAAAAGAAAAGGGCACTTAACACATTTAGCAGGAGTTACATATATTATTATTCAAAGCAGTTTGATTTGGCTCCATGTGACTCTCGCAGGCTTCTAAAAGAAACCTAGCTCATTCATGTTGAGATTCCTGTATTTCTCCATTTGATAATCTAAGCCTGAATGAAGAAGGTTTCTGTTAGAAGCCTATGAAACTAAGTCGCACAGAGCCAAATCAAATTGCTTTAAATAATATTTTGGCACAAGGCCGGCAAGTTTGGGAGAGGGGGCAAGTCAATTACACTGACCCCCCAGTACTCAACGGGTACTTATTTTATTGACCCTGAAAGGATGAAAGGCAAAATCAACCTCATCAGAATTTGAACTCAGAACGTGGAGACGGGTGAAATACTGCCTAACATTTTGCCAAGAGTGCTAACTATTCTGCCAGCTCACCACCTTAAATAGTAATAACAAGAGTGCTCAGAGAGCGCAAACCTCCGCCAACGTCCTCTCAACATTAGCTGGAGATGATTTTTAAAATGAGAACATCTGAAATAAACTTGACTGCTCTCACAAACAAGAATTCTAAAAATGAACCTGACCACTCTCAAAAATTACGTAAAAAAACTGGAAAAATGATCCAGAATCCTTGTCTGGCACCTAGTGCTCCAGCATGGCCGCAGTCTAATGACTGAAACAGGTGAAAGATAGAAGATATATATATAAACACACATACACAGAGTTTTGCAAAACTCTTAGTAATACATAATCTGAGCACTGCATTTATTTATTACACTTTACCCCTCTGTATTGAGTACTTTTATGTTCTTATTTGAGAGCTCAAACATAAATAAATGAAATATAGAGAATGAAACGTGAAACAGTTCCAATTGGTGTTGATGAGTGTAGGAGAGAGAAGAGGAATAATGTTAACTGGAATATCATTGAGAAAATGTTGGCTGTGAGAGAAGCAAACAAAGAGAGAAACTGGTGTGTGGTGTGGTGGGGAGCACAGGACAGAGAGAGAGGAGAGAAAGCCAGCCAGACAAACAGGTATGTGTGTGTGTGTGTGTGCACGGGTTTATAAGTGTATGTGTATGTGTGCATGCTTAACACTAACTGATATTTGCAAATTGTAACACACACAAATGCATGCACATATGTACACGTACATCAACAGATGAGCAGCTGTTACCCAAATATTTAAGATGGCAGAGGAAAAGAAAAAAATGATAGCCAAACTCCTCCTTCTCCTTCACTTCAAAGAGGAACATGATATGTAGATTAGACAAACAAAAATCAAGAGAGTAATTAAGAGTATAATAGTTAATGAAACTGGTAGTATTATAACGGAAACATACTAGAACAAAGATCAACATGATGATGGTTAATAACACACCTAATTATTGTCATTATTATTATTTTTATTAATAAGGTGGCAAGCTGGTAGGATCATTAGCACACAGGGCAAAATGCTTCGCAGCATTTCATCCATCTTCATGCTTTGAGTTCAAATTCTGCCAAGGTCAACTTTGCCTTTCATTCTTTTGGGGCCAATAAAGTAAGTTGATAAAATAAATAGTAGTAGTAATAGTAGTAGTGCACAGGCAGAATTGGTGGAACTTTGGACAACTGCTTCACGTACTAAATCATACAGAACAGGACAATTTGAGGGTGATTTTGTTACTATTTCTAGCATGTAAGAGTTCCTTGTTGGTTTACATAGAGATTTCTGTTGTTATAGACATCTCTCATTCTAATTAATCCCATTTGTCTGAAGCTTGGATTACCAATCAATCTGCCAGAGATTCCACTTCTAGCATTGAGTCTTTGCTTTTGTATTCATATCTCTTGATACCCCATTTACTACACATTTGATCAAAACTACTTCCCACATACTATTCATGATCATGCTTTCTGATACTAAATACTACTCTGGCCTTTACCATATTGTTATGTAAGCTGTTTGACTCAAGACCACTCTTACAGGCTTAAGACTTTTTTTTCTAAAAACTGTTCAACAGGTTCTATAATGAGAACTAGGTTGTCAGCATGTAAGAGTTCTCCGGAAAGACCTAGAAATGTCAAGAATAATAGCTGGGAAAGAAGGGAGCTAAGGCCACACCTGACAATTGCCCACCTATGCAGCAAATTCTAAGGGAAAAGGAAATACCTTGTCGACTCAGCATAATCTGGCTGTGAAGTTACTATGATAAGACAAGGGAAATCTCAGAAGGAAGGATGGATAGACAACCATATAGGTAACATTAGTTAGATAGATAAATAGATGGATGAGACTTCAATATTTGGCTTAAAATAAGACAGCGAGCTGGCAGAATCTAATGTACTAATGCACACCAGGCGAAATGCTTCATGGTACTTCATCAATCTTCACATTCTCAGTTCAAATTTGCCGAGGTGAATTTTGGCTTTCATCCTTTCAAGGTCAATAAAATAAGTCCCAGTTGAGCACTAGGATTGGTGCAATCAACTTAAACCCTCCCCTGAAATCGCTGGCCTTGTGCCAAAATTGGAAACTAATATTAGGCTTAACATATGAGATGACACGGTTTTTACATGTTTTATACAACAGATCAATCTAACCCATACCCAACATAAATAAAAAAAAATATATACATATAATGTTAAAATTGATAACGATGATACAGATGATGGTGGAGCTGATAATGGATTTACAAAACAGTTTTTAAGAAGTGTTGTCATGGATATATATATACAAAAATCATTACCAAATAAGACAAAAAAAGTGTTGTGAAGACATGTGAAAAATATTACTCAAAGAATCATTCTAGCATGGAGCAAAGAATCTAAAACAAAAGAAATAATAATAATAATAATAATAATAATGTGTAGCTGAGAGGTGAAAGAAGAATTTTGTGTGTGAAAATATGAAAGGTCAGCAATGAAGAATGCAAGATAAAGTAGATTGTCAATATTCCAATGTAAATTGGTCGGTTTAAGAAACTAATCTGTTTAGATCAATGTCAGCATTAGAAAACAGATGCCAAAACTGATTGGATAATGACACCAGCTGAAATGACAATAAGACACCAATATTCAATTTTGATTTTTAATAAACAAAATAGAATAAAGTAAATTCAAAAGAATGATTGAGAAAAAAAAATACCCACAAGACTCTTTTCCTAAAATTAATTTTCTATTTTCATTCTTTCCTTTTACATTTCATGCTTTCTTTTTATTTGTGTGTATTTTGGCGGAAGGGGGTAGAAGGGGGTGGTAGTTGGTTTTTGTCAGGCTTCTGTACCATTCTCTAACAATATATTCCCCACTTTGATAATTTAGCCATTATACAAACATAATTCACTTTCTCTGTAAATCTATCTATAAAAACCAGATAACAAAAGTGAAATACATTAATTCCAATCCTAGTTGCCCTTAGTTACAACAGTAAAAGAAAGGAGAGAAAGAGTAAGAGAGAAAGACACAGGCTTTAGCAGCAACAGCAGTATCAATTCCAGCAACAACAGCACTAATATTTACCTGTACTAGTTCTTTTATCTTTATGATACTATAAAATAAACTTACAAATTCTAGTGTCTGCATGGCCAGGTTGAATGCACATTAAGAAGAGACAAAGAATCGATAAGAGAGCTATTTCTGGGCACCTCAAATGTCAGAAAATACCGATTGTGTTTGCAACTTTAAAAAAAAGAAAAAAGAAACAAAAAACAAAGAACCAAGATCTCAACCAATTAAGCCATCAAAGTATGCAAAAATCTTAAAATTAACTCTATAGTTACAGCAATTCTTCGATTTACTCTTCTTTACTTTCACACTAATTTTTGTTGCTGCTGTCGTTCCCCCCCTCCCTCCCTCCCTCACTTTCCCCCATCGTTTCTCTTTTCATCTCTTCAATTCAAAATGTTGTTGCTCTCGTTGTTGTTGTTGTTCTTCTTATTGATTTGATGTAATGCAATACTGACACTAGATGGAGAAAAGCTTCTAATAATTAAAAGATCAATAACATACAGTGTTTGATCGTTTGGAAGGGAGGGATTATTACCAAACACTAGCATATCAAATATTTAGACAGTGTTAAATTAGATAATTTTCTAAAGCTCTTTCTTTTGATTAGGTTCAATGGTAAAAACATGAAAAAAAAAAAAAAAGGTAAACAATAATAACCACAAAAAAAACAAAAAAACTACAGTCAAAACCATCATCAAGCCAACTTGTTACTATTTCATACCTGGCCACATAAAAAAAAAACCAGAATGTGACACAGAATAGAAATTATTTGTAGTTTCAAGTAATTTCAAAACAGGAAATTCATCTCTTTTTAAAATAAAAAAAATTCAAGATTGATAATTACTGGTACAATTATTGTAATCAACTGATTGTCCTTATTTCAATAATGTTCATAATTATTTATAAATATTCCAGTTTATCCGAATCTTGGTAAAGAAGAGAACAAGTTGCTCTTTCTTTTTCTTCTTAGTATCCATATCTTAATACTTTATATGTCACAGATTTTATTGTGTTGAATCAAAGTTTTCATCACCCAAGATGAAGCGCAAGCATTAGTGAAAGAATTCTTTGTCTCAAAGATCAAGAACTGGTATCAGTGTGGCACCAATGAACAAGCAGAAAGGTGGCTTTAGATGGTGCAACATGATGGCCTCCACTTTGAATGGTAAGCTGCTTTTGTTGTAACTTGACGAATAAAGTAAATATGTTACCAAAATATGGCAAAACTTTTGATTCAACACAATATGTACTCACTCTCTATTTAATATTCAAAGACACAGACTCACATGGGCAAATCACCATTAAGTGTTCATTAAGTGTCCAAATCTGTGTTCACTCAAATGACTTAGAAAATGAGCCAAATCTATCTCAAATCACCCTAAAATGTTAACAGCAACAAGAAAGCATACACTGGATAAGCAGTTTTAGATACTGCTACACAGTTGGGATGGTCATGGATGAGTTGCCTTTGATCATAGTGCACTTAATCAAGAGTGAATGGGAGCTAAACAACAGCAATGCATTTGTGCCAACTCCAAGTAGGTTCTTCCTACTGACTTGTATCTCCATCACCCAATATTGTGTCCACCCTCTATTGTCAATTCCCAAGCCTGGCACTAACCAATCTTGCAGTCCTTCCACCCCAGAACCCCACCACCCTCTGGAGTTCCCTTCCTGCTCATATTTTTTTCGTGCAGCTGACCCAGCAGAAACCACAAACACAGCCCCTTCCTCTTGTCCAAAGCCATTACATGGAAACTTTCAAAAATGCACAAACTTAATGTGGTCTCATTAAATGCAGTGAAAATCAGTAAAGTATTTTTGAGTGTCAGAAAGAAAGAAGGGAAAAAAACAAACAATTGAGGCTAGTAATTTAGATGTTTAAAATGTTATTGCATACACAGTATTTATAGCTTCATTCTTGACAGACATTTCACAGAGAAATCAAGTAAAAGAAGTAATTTAATTAGCCTATTGCAGAAATAAGGTTAAACAGCAGACTCAAAATAAATACATGTTGCTGTTTTTTTGAAATTCTGTTTTATGCTAGGACATCTTCTTCTTCTTTTGAGTGTTGTTTAAAAGTTAATCTGAAGAAACTGTTAACCCCAGCCATCTGATGTATGTCATAGAGGAGATGGCTGCAGAGAATGATGGAGGAGCAGGGGAGAGAAGGGGGGGAATACAGAGTGACGTAAATGACACGTACTGAGTGAAATAATATCAGGTGTTGAGGGGCGGGGGGGGCTACAATAAAATCTGCTTGGGAACCTAGCAGGAATGCGGGAATGACATTTGATTCTCAAAGGTCCCTACAGTTGAGATGCCTGAGGACTCTACCGTCACAACCGTCCTAGAAATAGTAAGCGGAGAAGAGGGATAGATGGATGGGTATATTTCTTACAATGATTGACAAAATGCACAGCCAATGGCCAATCATCAGGTCACTTTTTACCACCCTAACCTGTTATAGTCTGGATTTAAAAATTATGTTTGTATGGATTTATTTTTTTATATATATTACATATTAAAGAAGTTAAGCAATTAAGTCTAAGACAAAACTTACACAATCAAAATAAAAGGGGGCTGTTTTTATCCAAAGGTTATAAAAGGATATAAAAGTAATAAACTATAAAAATGCCAAAAAAAGAAAATCAGGAACATCTTTGATTTAGTGATAAGAGAGGATCCATAGTTGTCTCAATTCTACTGCGTTTAATAAACTGAGAGAAAGAAAGATTCTGGTACAATAGAATGTATTTGCCAATATGGAAAACAGATGTATGATGATGATGACACATATTTACAGTGCATAACCAGCAGGAAGATGGCAACCTGAAGAATTATTGTGGCTCTCATGCAAGGAAACTATTAATAGTTGCCAGCATTGATTTTGGTCAACCAAATATAAAAATTATACATTCTATACATATATATATATATATTGCTTTTGATCACAACTGCCATGATTTATACTTTATTGCCTTACATGCTAAGTGGAGCATAACACTTTAGTTGTCAGCATAATTTTTTTTTTAATTCAAATTTGCTCAGTAAGCAAGATATTTTTTTAAAATAAAATTTAAAATAATTAATTTCTAACTTAGACACAAGATTAAAAAAATTTGGAGAAGGTGGTATTGTAGGATCAACACTACACTTCTTTGAGATTTTTTTAATGTTTTTTGATTTTTTTTAAAATTATTTTATTGATCCCAGAAAGATGAAAGGTAAAGTTGACCTAGGTGGGATCTGACTCAGAAAGGAGTAGCATCAATATAATCAAAACTAGTACCAGAACTGTTTTTTTTATTTTACTGAGATGTGAAAAAGATGAAAGACAAAGTCAACATAGCAGGGTTCTAATAGAAAAATGTTTAATTATTGGGAACTATTGATTTTTGTTCTCCATTATTTAAACATTTAACCAAATGTAAATGAAACTAAATGAAATTACAGTAAAAATTATATAGTCATAATGAATTATCCTAATGAATCTCAGTAAAAGAGCTGTCATCTTTATGGCACGAGGAGATAAAATGGATACTCAAACTGTATCAAATTCACAAATTGTGGAGGACTTGCAAAGGAACCTCTACATAGTTGATTGATCTGGTAGAAATAGCGGTTGAACCACTCTGATATAGAAAAAGAAGGACATGTTGGACAGTGCCGTCCTTCATACACAGAAAAGTTAGATGATCATACTGGAACAGCTTTTGATTTTTTGGCCTGGTGGATTAGGAGTGAAACTACAGTAACAGATTCAGCAGGTTTGAAGTGCTTGTGAATCACTAAAAAAAAGTGCGTGTGTGTGTTGTAAATGTATAAAATGTAGGAGTGGCTGTGTGGTAAGTAGCTTGCTTACCAACCAAATGGTTCTGGGTTCAGTCCCATTGTGTGGCATCTTGGGCAAGTGTCTTCTACTATAGCCTTGGGCCGACCAAAGCCTTGTGAGTGGATTTGGTAGACGGAAACTGAAAGAAGCCCGTCGTATATATGTATATGTATATATGTGTGTATGTGTATGTTTGTGTGTGTGTGTTTGTCCCCCAACATTGCTATGGTATGAAGACAATTGCCAAGGTGCCATACAGTGGGACTGAACCAGGAACCATGTGATTGAGAAGAAAGCTTCTTACCACACAGCCACACCTGCGCCAATTTATTTATTCAGAAATGCAAATAAATAAAATCTTATTGATTGACATTTTAGTGATCAGAGCAGGTCAGTAGAGTAACTGATTATATCGACACCAGTACTCAACTGGTACTTATATGAAGCATCCTGGGTTGATAAAAGGTAATGTCCATCTAAGCAGGACTTGAAAGGTTCAAAACCAGAAGCACTGCAAGAGACTCTTGGTCCAACAGGTCAACAATTCTGGCAGTCCATCACACCTTGATTATCTATAGACTCTGATTCAATAATGCCTTGACCCTGATGTTGGTTGACAGTGTATATCTATGAATGTATGCATGCCAGTGTGAGGAGGGATGTATGTGTATGTATGTCTTCCTGCTACCTCGACATTGTTTGCATGTTGCATAAACACTGTAACCATGTAGACGGTGTCATTGTTTAATTCTACCGTTAAAACATATCCGGCCGCCTGAGCACTATGTAAACAACAGACGATCTCTTTGTTTACATCTGCCAGGAAAACAGGTCTGGCTTTCGAGTTGTTGGCTAATTGCAATCAAGAGGAAATAGGAGCTTACATGTGAGGGCAGGATGGGTATCTAGCCATAAAAACAACAACAAAAAAACTTTGCCCCAATAAATGCCGCCTGATCCATGCTAGCACAGAAGTGGATGTTAAGAGGAGTGTGTATGTGCATGTGTATTCGTGTGTGTGCATATGAGAGAGAGAGAGAGAGAGAGAGAGAGAGACATACAAGAGTGAAAATTGTGTGATGTTGATAGTTGTACGTCTTTTTCAAAAGTGGTAATCAACTGATGATTTTAGAGTAGCTTCAATTAGAGGTGACCATGATGATAAGATTAGAATGAGGTAGGATGTGATGGGGTCGGTTTGTGTAAGAGAGAAGGAATAATTGAGTGAGAGAGAGAGAGAGAGAGTATAAGGAAGAGTGATAAGAGAGATAATGAGTGGCATAGGAATATAGAGAAAAAGTGAGAGGGGGGAGGGGTTACACAATGAGTAAAGTACGTGACACTCGGAGAGAGAGAGAGAGAGAGAGAGAGAGAGAGAGAAAGGGTGGAGAGGGAGAGGAAGAGATGAAGAGTAATGTGTGAGAGAATGAAAAGCATATTGCATGGCAGTATTTTGTACTTGGTAAGACAGAATGTGAATAGCGAAGAGATAGAGTCACTGAGATATAGAAAGGCGGGGGAGGATTGGAGAGACAAGGGAGAGAGGTGAAGAGAGACATAAAGGGGAGAAAAAGGAAAAGAAGAAACAAGAGAGGTGAGTGAGATTGAAACGGGGGGGGGGGAAGAGGAAGAGATACAAAGAAAGACCGGGAAGTGGAGGGTGGGTGGGGGTAAAAAGAAGAAATAAAAAGAGATGGAGTGAGAGGGAAAGAAGAGGATGAAGAGAGAAGAAGGTGGGTAAGACAAGAATGGGTGAGAGAGAGGAAAAGAGAAAGAGATGGCAGATGGAGATGGAGGACAGGAGATGATATGATGAATGTTTGGAACATGTGGAGAACATGTAGGCCACACCTGCCCACCACCACCTCTTCCCCCCCCCTATGGTTGTTGTTTCTTCAGAGAGAAAAAGGAAAAAGAAAAGGGGAGATAAAGACAGGGAGAATGTAAACCATTCCAACAGCGAGCGACGACGGCCTGTTACTTCCCATCCTCATTAACACTCACCACCACCGACACCACCACATCTTTTCGCAGCTACTTTACTCACTAACGACTATCGTTCTACCCACAACCTCCACACACCAACGTACCTACTTACCAAGCAAATTGTTAGAACTGAGCCATGCAAAGAAAAAAATTACAAATGGAGGAGAGAGGAGGGGGGCTGGTTCTGCGGGGTAGAAGGTGAAAATAGAGGAGAGGGTTTCAGTTACACCCTGTCCAGGCTTAACTCTGGGGATGACTACGACACACTAATTCCTAAATAGCTGCACTTAACGAGAATAACAGACAGGGTGGGTGTGTGTGTGTGTGTACACGCGAGCTGACGGAAAACGTCAAATGTATAAAGGGAGGTAACTTGATTCCCGCCAGTAAAGGCTGCTATTTACTTCCCTTGTCACAGTAAACGTATTTCCTCGGCAAGACCTCATACGCATCGAGACATGTGTTCATGAACTATATATATATATATATACATATATATAATATATATATCTACATCTATAGATGCTTTCTGTGTGTGTGTGTACTGAGAAATTTTGGACATATTTTCCATGTTGCTGCTGCCCTCGGAGAGCCCACATGTCACAACCTTTTATTTAAATATAAAAAGAAATTACTCGAACACTCACGTTTGTGTGTGTGTGTGTGTCTGTGCAATACATTTGAGGGGATACAAGTGGAAGCGTGCGGAGTTGATTTGGCATAAAGTGAGAGAGAGAGAGAGAGATTGTGTGAAAGGAGGAGGAAATAGAGGTTGTACGAGTGGTGGTGGGGAAAGAGAAGGAAGAGAAAAAATATGAAGGAAGTAAGGGGCAAACTATGACTGAATGAAATGGAGTGAAGTGAAGCTACAGAGGAAATGCCGGAGTGTATAAATATGAGATAACATGATGTCGATAAATAAATCTGGTCGTCGCAGCTATATACATACATATATAGTTATATACATCTCAGCATATATATATATATATATATATATATATATATATATATATATATATATACACACACACATACATACACGCACACCAACCAATTGCTTCTTAGCACTCAATAGCAGTCGCTACTTACATTATAAACATATTGTGTAAATATATAATTATTGCTTATATACAAATGTGCGTATTACGTGTGAAACATGTCGACACAAACATATTATATAGCATAGTTGTATCTATAAACAATAGCGGAACACCTATACAGATCATACGCGGTATGATACCCACAATATTTCTTACATCGGAACAAGATACTAGATTTTTACGGATGTGCGTGTGTCTGTGTGTGAAAGACAGAAGAGAAAAGAAAACGAGTGAATGAGTGGAGAGATAAGGTTGAATGTGTGGTGTGGTGTGCCGTAAATAAACGGTCGACTTAGTGTGTGTGTGTGTGTGTGTGTGTGAGGCGTGCGTGCTGGTTCCGTGTATTGTAGTTTTATGTACCATACTTGGCTGATTGATTTGCTGAGGTCACTTTTGGAGACGTTTAAGCGGTTTTGGTATTAACGTTGAAGACTGGTTAGGTAGGTACATACAGAATGGCGTCGATTAAAGAGAGTGGAGGGGGTGGGCGGGCGGTGAAGATAGAGAGAAGAAAGAGATATGAATGACAAGAAGGAAGTAGAGAAGGGCGGGGGCTATTTTATTTTTGAAGAGAGGTTAGGGTGGGACTTAATCACGCCGTAAATTCTGAGGAAAAGATTTCGAATTGAATGGGATTTGTTTTCGTTTTTTCTTTTTTCCAATTAAAAAGGGGTATCTTAATTTTTTTTTTTTTACGTATACAGAGACTTCTCAATGATTGTAATGGAAGGTTAATTACTAATGATTGATCAGAATCGATTCCTTTCCAGATGGACAAATGGAAATAAACGAAGCGACAGGATTCGAAAAGGAAGACGAATCGGAAACCTTAAACTATGGAACATTGGAAATCGACAGAAAATCCTTTTGCACCAAAACAAACAACAGCATGCACGTAGAACCAATGATGGGTGATCACTTTATCTACTAAAAATAGCAGCCAGATATCTCTCAAAACACACACGACCATCTTTAAAAAATAAAGGACACATCGAATGAATAATCTTAGATATATTATTTCCAAAAAGAAGAAAAAAAAAAGACAGGACGAGATGGTCATAGGTAGAACACCTTTGATCATAGTGACCTATGATCAACTTGATCGGGGTTGACCTGGAGCCATATGACAACAGCTTGTCCGTTGTTATTGATGTTGTTGTTGTTGTTGTTCTCGTCGCCCAGTAATGTTGAGCGGAATCAAGTGTGAGGTGTGGGGGGGAGAAGCTGGAAGGAAAGAGAGATGTGTGTGGAGTGGTTGGTGTGTGACAGAAATTGGTATAATGGTAGTGGAATTGATAAGAGAGGGTGTGATGGTGCAGTGAGAGAGGCAGCAGTCCGTAGTTTCAAGTAGCAGAACATCAAGTTGATGAGGGGGGGGGGGGGATATCCAGGTATTACATTTCACCGCCGCCGCCACCGTCATTTAATTAATGATCAGCAAATTTGCACCAGATTCGCTTTCGCTTTTGTAAAATATTTCATTCTCGTCTGACCCCCGCCCCCTTTCGTCAAACCACCGCATCGCCCTTGCAGACAACAAGGGCGAGCCACACGAACCGCAGGGACCCCCTTCTCGGCAGTTACTCGATCTATTAGAAGTAACAGCCTATTGTCCATTTATCAACTCGCACACTCGATCGTCTTAAATACAGAAAAGAAATTAGGATAAAACGGTCCTGCACGTCCTTAATAAATAACATGGTCGTCATGGTTGGAACGTCTTTGATCATCGACTTGCTGAATGTCAGGGTTGATCTGGGGTTAACATGCAGTACATGAGCCAACAAGGGAGTCTACATGGTTGCTCGATTTGCTAGATATAGCAGTCAAATCTCTTTCGAATGAAACCCTACTATCTTTAAACGAGAGGGTCGTTGCTTGAATGCTTTTGACCACAGGTTTGCTTTACCAGGGCTGAGCTGGGGACAAACAGCAATATGTTGGTCTACTACTACTACTACTAAAGCCTATTTCTTTTACATTCAGAGAAAAGAGCAAACTTTCACATTCATAAAGATGGGAAGACGAGAAAAATAACGAATAAACGAATTGGCGAAGTAAATGGGATTTGATGTGATGAGGACAAGGAATTAGGGGAAAGAGAGGAATAAAGGAAGTAGGGGAGGGAGGAAGGGAGGGAGGACAAACGGAGGGGAGAGACAGAAAGTGGGGAGAAAAGGAGGGAAATGGAGGAACTACGGAAAAAAGATGGAGAGAGAAAACAAAGAACTACATAAGAGAGAGAGAGAGTATAGGAGAGCGAAAGAAGAAGAAATTGCAGAAAAGAGATAGAGAGGAAAGATATAGGAGAGAGAGAGAGAGAGAAAGAGGGAAATCGTAAGAACAAGAGAGAGAGAAAGGGGGAGATTGTTAAAAAAAATCTAGAGAGAAAGGGAGAGGGAGATAGTGAGAGGGTAATAATTGTACGTGTGTGTGTGTGTGTGTGTGTTTAGTTTTCACCTCGAACGTATGATCTCTGCCCAGTTGTTGTAAGTGCTAATGTACCAGAAAACAAAATGAGAGAGAGAGAGAAGCACGGGAAGAGGGGGAGAGAGAGAAAGAGAAAAAGAACCACGGAGAGAGAGAGAGGGAATACAGTCACGGCGAGAGAGAGAATGTCACAGAGGCGGGAGATGGTGGTGTGGAGAGAGAGAGAGAGAGAGAATGCCGAGGGTGGTGGTGGTGGTGCAGAGCTCTATCAGTTTATAAAAATGATATTCAACTGATCTATTTATACGAGCAGCGATGCGACACTTAATGAAACGAAATCTTAACTTAACTGATCTCCTTTTATTAGATCTATCTATCATCTTCGATTAATATATCAAGGCACATATTTCAATGTACCCATATTATAGATGTTAGTGTGTGCGGCGTGTCTGTCATGTATATATATATGTATGCATCCATACAGTTTTTTTTATTTTTTTGTAGACATACTTATTTTATCGATCTCGGTATGGCGAAAGCAAAGTCAATCTGGTAGCATCTGAACTCAGACAGTGTGTCTTGACCCTGTCAAGTAACATTACTCCAAGTAAATACCACAAGGTATTTTATCCGAGGCCCAACTGATTATATATGTATGTGTGTGTATATACATATATGTTGAACACGCCTTTCGTCCGTATGGGGTTAAGAACGGCGGCGGCGCCTCGGATTCACCTCTTCCTATTTTCTCAAATCGTGGTGCAACGTAAAAACGCTGTTATATGCAACTTGATGCAACTAAACAGGGTCGTGACCCTTGATGTCTCCGGCGAAAATTAATTGCCGTACCTGCACATGGTACCACATGTGTGCATGAGAGAGAGAGAGAGAGAGAGAAAGAAAGAGAGAGAGAGAGAGAGAGAGAGAAACGTATCGTCAAAATGACTATAGGCGTGTGTTTGTGTGTGTGTGAGAAACAAAAGTATCGTCAAATGACCATGGACGAGTACGTAGAAGACAGAAATAGTGTTGTGTGAGTGAGTGAAAAAGAAAGAGTGAAAGAGAGAGAGAGAGAAAGGCCATTGTTTGCGAACGAAGTCCATTGACCAAATGTGTAAGTTGGTGCGTGCACGCGCGCCTGTGTGATCGATGTTGTTCAAACGAGCCCGATTGCGTAAACACCGATAATCAAAGACGTTTCAATTGTGGCCATCCCATCGTTGGGTGTGATTCGAAGGAGACGTGGCTGTTATTCCTGGCAAGCTGAGCGATTGCATAAAACATCCCCTTGTTTTCGAAACAGGTTTGCAGCACTTTTAAGCTACATTGGAGCGTCTGGATAAAGATTGTGTTTGTGTTTCATTGCAACGATTTCTAATCCCTTTTGTTTTTTGTTTTTTTTTCTCAAACCATTGTTAAAGTGCAAAAGACACTGAAACAGTCACGAAACACCAACAGCATTTTTAAAGTTTTATTTTTATGCAAAAACAAATATCGACATTGTTTTGAAATATAGGACAAACGCAAGACACATTGCACTTTACCAGAGAAATACACATGCACCAATTGTGGTGCGTGAAACAAACACAGGTTTTAAAAACTCGTGGCACACCTGCTGACCATATATACAGCACACACGTCTGATGCGGCACATTGGTAGTAAACGGATGTTATAGACTGGATTGAATGAGCAAACCTACGACCCAACGGTAGAGCATCTTTGTGGTCGCTCGACATGCTAGAAATAGCAACCAATCTACCTTTAAACCACGCCGTCTTTAAAAAGAGCGCATTGGAATATACAGTCCAGGGTAACTATTCCAGAAATATAGGCGCACGTGTGTGTGTGTGTGTGTGTGTGTGTGTGTGTGTGTGTGTGATAAGTTTTGCACAATGAGGGTCGACATGGGAGGGATGGGGCTGCTGAGCAAGGTAGGAGGTGAGGGTTGAATGAATGAGGGGGAGAAGGGGTTCGGGAGAAGCAACAGTTGTAACCAGCTGAAATAGAAGTGAAGTAGTTTCCAGCTTCGTTGACTTTCGCTCCGCTTAAGGTCCTCACAAAATCCTTATATTCCATTGGATGTGACTGTATCCAGAATCGTTTCTAATTATTTGCTAATAACAGACTTGTTTCTTCAGATAATTTCACTGGATTATTTATTTTGTTATTATTGTTTTGGTTTTTAATATAAGCGCAGGTGTGGCTGTGTTGTAAGAAGTTTACTTTCCAAACACGTGGCTCCAGGTTCAGTTCCACTGCGTGGCACCTTGGGCAAGTGACTTCTGCTACAGCCTCGGGCCGACCAAAGCCTTAGGAGTGGATTTAGTAGGAGGAAACTGAAAGAAGCCCGTTGTATAAATGTGTGAGTGCGCTCCATCAGTGACTGCTTCAGTCATTTATTCAAACATGGTGTATCCAGGATTATGGTTGCTTTTTCTTGTCGATCGAGTGACCTTGTTGGGACTTTCTTTCATTGGTTTGTCTCAGAGATCGTTTCTACCCCAATTACAGGAAACTGCTTTTTATAAAAAGATGGACTAACGCAGGTGCGCCAATATGGCTGGTGGACCTAAAAGAAATCGGCCCTCTTCAGCTTTGAAAATGAAGGATCTTTCACGACTGGAATGCCTTCCATTATAGACCTATTCTATCAAAATTCAAAAGCAAATTACAACGGCAAGGTTTGTAGTTGATCCGATCAACAAAACAGCCTGCTCGTGAAATGAACGTGCAAATGGCTGAATACTCCATAAATGCACGTACTCTTAACGTAGTTCCCAGGGAGATTCAGCGGTACACAGAAAGTGACAAGGTTGGCCCTTTTGAAGTACAGGTGCAACTCATTTTTGCCATCTGAGTGGACTGGAGCAACGTGAAATAAAATGTCCTGCTCGAACTCACGGCATTACGATCGTGAATTGAATACCGTAACCTCTTGGATTAACCTTGGGCTGGATTAACCTTGGGCTGGATTAACTTTGTGACCTCTCAATGTAGAGAAGGAGCGGCTGAACCTAGAGCTATGAGCTATGCGCTCTCTCAAGTAACATTATTCCAGAGATCCTTCACATCTCTAAAATCTTCAATTACAATTCCATTCACATTTACGAAGCTTTATAAGCAAATCACACACACACACACAATTACGATTTGTTTGACATGAGACAAATTTGTTGATGGGTCGGGCATTTTGGGGTTTCAGCCCCACTGGAGGTGGGAGGTCCTTAGGATATTCTCCATCGATTTGTGGTCAGTTAAAAGAAATGCCAGCAGTATAATTGGAGTTAAATCAAATTCTTTGTTAAGTATCACCAACACTCTGATATTGACTCCAGATTCTACTCCGTTAAACTGGTGAAAAATAAAGTGTCTACCTGTATAAAATGCTAGTCTATCTTGAGTGATGTCCCCAGAGAATCTCTTTGTATGGTAATTTAATGTCCTGCATTCGTGAACAACAGCCTCCTTGGATTATGTGTTCAGAGAGAGTTCAACAATGGCACACTATTAATCTACTCCCGGTAATTAGGAAAGGTGAAGTAGAATTTAGTATACTGTCGAGCAGGGGTCAGTGAAATATTTGTAGCACAAGCTATATCGTCGCTTGGTCTATTACAAATGGTCAAATCTTCCTCAAACCGCACCCTACAGTCTTCAATTAAAAGGGTCATATTGAACAGTCCCAGATACACTATGACACTTGACAGATCTCCTCAAGGGTTAAATAACCACAGAATGTACAGTGTGATGATAATGCTGAACGGATTGTCGTCCCCTTTACACACCATAAATGTTCACAGGATTAGGGCAAAGCGTAATATTTTCAGCGATACAGGGGGGCGAAGGGAGCAACTAACGTTTGCTTCATGACAAAGCATGTTTAGTTTCATAAGCTAGAGGAAAGAGGGCCAGTACCTTACGACCTTTGCAAGACCTCCCTTCATCCTCTGAGTGGAAGTGGGACTGATGAGGCTGGGAACATGGGTAGTGAGTAAACGGGGAATTATAGGGAGGGAATCTGGTCTGAATAGGGGCACTAAAAGAGGAAAGACGACACATTCACCCGAATATTTACCGACGAGCAATGCTGATTGAATACCCATCAAACTGTTATCCAATCAGACCGTTTCATTTCTCGATAATGCTAAAACAAGGATTTCTTTATTTAAAAAGAAAAAAATTGTCCCGGTTTCAGTGAGGGTTCGCTTTGCAGCAGGAATTGCCGTGGAGTGGGAACTAAAGCTCTATTAATTCCATCCTCAATAGTCATTATTGTAAATAATTGTTTATTATTGTACATTTATCTCATTGTGATTTGCTAACGCTGTAACAGGAAACGTGAACCTGGATTTTTACTGGTTATTTTTCTTACAGATCTTTTATTTCTGTTTAGCCCCAGGTCAGCACTAGTTGAGTAATCAACCCTCTGATCAAATGCAATCTCACTATAACCATCCAATGTGCTTTATATTTTGGGGTTCATCGTCTCTTTATATTAAAGACGACACAGCGTAATATCAGGAAACTTAGCTGTGATTTCTAACAGGTCGACTGTACCGCCGGAGGGATGGAGAATTAACACCCGCTCATTCCACCAGCCATGAGCGAAATTTCGCTAAGTTCAAATTTGAAATCACTCGCTAACGAAGTTTCTGGCCCAAGTCTTCAAACCAAAACAAGAATTTAAGTTACGTATTTATAAATTTGTAAAATCAAACTTATTTTTCCCAACACAGACGATCCCCACTACCACGTGCTCATACACACCCTGTAGTCCTGTAATTCACTTCTGATAATAAACAGGTTTTCTACCCTCGGAATAGGGGCTCCTTGTATCAATTATTTAAAATATATATCGATTTAAAACTGGGCAATTCTGTGGGAGTACCCGAAAAAAAAAAAAAAACAGAAAAATATTTTGAAAAACAATTTATTTTTTGACACATAGCTATATATATATATGGTTAAATAGGGGGTTTTCTCGAAACGAGAAAAATCACCGAACACCCTTTAAAAAAAATCAAACATAAATAACTGAACCTTAAAAAATTTCGTAGGCGAAATTGTGGCTCCGTTCTCTCTGTTTGGTAGCCATGACGTAACAGCCGTAATTCTGACGTCATGTATGCGCGGCTTTTTCAACACAACCTACACACCTACTATTTCAAATACAAAATCCAGCCTCTAGTTTCGATGACCATTGTCCCAAAATGGTATCGTTTCGTTGTGTTTATTAATAATGTCGTCGCTGCTGGTATTTTAGTAATGAATATTTTCTCCGTTTTTCCATTATATTTCTTTTCAAGACGGATGTTGTTGTTGCCGACCTAGAAACTATAAAAGTGTGTGTGTGTGTGTGTGTGTAACATTGACGTCAAAGCCCAAACCTTTTCACACGCAAAAGTGGTTCAGCCTCGGACGATCGCCGTTTACCCACTTCTCTTATTTACAAGTGGAGGTGGTGGGCGAAGGCGGAGTAGTAGCGAAAGATAAGCGAGAATTCCCAGACAAGAAGTCTGTCTGCCTGTTCTACTATTCTTTTGGGTGGGTCGCACCAACCAAAATAAGTTCGAACCTCTGCCAATATCTACCCAACAACATCAGCAGGAAGCTTCAAACGTGGTCGCTCAGTCTGCTAGAGATAACAGCTAAATAAATCTGCCCTCAAATCACACCCTGTCGTATTAAAAAAACGCATACTATCGATTATGTGATCCAAGATACATTATGTCTATACACAAATATATATTTAAAAAAATAGACCAATGGCTGAAGTCGGAATGCTTTTTGATCACAGGCCTGCTTAGTCCTAACTGACCTGTGGCTAGCCGTGACACTCGCCGTGTCACAGTGAACAGACACTTAGCGGGCACCTGTTACTGTTATGAGCCTCTCCTCCCCACCTACCCACCCACAAATATCATTCCAACAATATTTCCAGCATCGATTATTATTTCGTTTTTACTTCCGCTTCCTCACTCTGTAGGTGTGTGTGTGATATTGCTTTACTGTTGCGAACCCTTAGAGAGAACACAAGCTTAGCTCGTAGAACCATCAACACAAAGAGACATGTACGTGGATGGTGGTGGTGCAGACAACACAGATTAAAGGAGGCGTCGGTGATTGGTGCTCCGGCATGGGCGCTGAATCAGTGGTTTTCATATAGCCGAAACCCCTTGATTCTCAGTGGTTTACAGCTTTGCATGTCTGTCGCAATTTTAACCTGTAGAGGTGTGAAAGGTAAGGAAAACACCCTCGTTAAGCCCCACCACTATCACCTTTATTTCAATCTTAATTATAATATATTTGGAGGGAGTCCCGTTCTCGCAAAACCTACCCTCTCTTCGTACAAAATACGTAAAGGGACCCGTGCAGCCCAGCTCTGAGCTACGCTAGTTGCACCTATTTACAGTTAGATAAACTGGGACAGTGGAAGTAAGATGCCTTCAGAACGGAGTGGCATCGCTGACATGTGACACGAACTATCGACTCCTTCGACTAATAAATCTTACTCAGTTGCCCCCCCCCAATTACGAATGTGCATAATTATTTCTAACTAACCTTTTAATGTTTTAACTATTACATAATTTACACTAACTGCTGCGAATATTCATATTTAACACACGCACACACGCATTCGCACGCTTTCTCTATCAGATCTAGTTTTTTTAAATGTCAACATTTCCTTTACTACGTAGAAATTTACCAGTTTTCGGAAAGATCCATTTTAAGAGTCGAGTGAATTTATTGTGAATGGGGAGAGAAAGAAGCTGTTGTCTTGTATTACGAAGATGACTGACTGGTGGAGTGCTCTCAAGCAAAGGGACTCGAACATGCACACCTCAGCACTAGTAAGCTGAGTTACTATCCAAACCTGACCATTCTCCGTCTCAATAGCTCCTAGATACACATCACTGAGAGATGGAACAAGAGGCGGCAATATAATTAGTCACCGATCTGTGTGTACATCTAAGTGTCGCCCTGTTACTCTGTGTGTGTGTGTGTGTGTGTGTGTGTGTGTGTGTGTGTGTTCGACAACAGCGAATCGGTTTGTGGTGGAGGGTCAGGAGGAGGGGAAAATAGCACTTGATAGATGAGAGGAGAGAGAGAGAAATTATAGAAGAGCTTGACTAGAGAGAGAGAGAGAGATGCTGAAAATAGAAAAATGAGACGTAGACACAGAACTTAACAGAGGATGAGGTTATACATCATAAAAGAATATATACCGAAGGAAAAAAGAGAGAGAGAAGATAGACAAATAGACAGAGCAGGGGGGGAGAGACAGAAAGAAACTGGAAAGAGATGTAGATATATTAAGAGAGAGAAGGGAGCTGACAAGAGAGGGAAAGAGGGGAGTTGGTAATAGTACTTAGAGGTGAGAAATAAAGAAGGAAACAACACAAGAAATTAATATATTAGAGAGAGAGAGAGAGATAAGTTAATAGATGGATAGAGAAAGGTAGTGAAATTGCTTCAGTAATAGCTGTGAATGAGGCTGTTAAACTAGTAAACTACCTGACCACCACCACCACCAATACCAACCTACACCACTGCAGCTCATCAGCATATTCTATTGACACCAATCTCAATAAGTGACTCCTCTCTCTCTCTCTCTCTCTCTCTCTCTCTCTCACACCACACGCTGGACTATAACCGATACCATCGTCTTGTAGCTACGCTGATACTGTTCTCTCTCTCTCTCTCTCTCTCTCAAGATGTTCAGATGTGTGTCTGTGTGTGTGTGTGTGTGTGTGTGTGTGTTTAAATGTGAAGTTTGTGATTTATAAACGAAATCATATTCCTTATAGTTAAAATCGATTTTAGGAGAGGTATAGATAAGGAAAGAGGAAGAGATCAGAGTGAGACGGATGAGAAAGTGAAGACGCGTAGAAAAGGATCAAATGGGGGAAGAGAGAGAGAGAGAGAGGGGATGTGTAGGGTAGGGCAGGGGTGGATAAGGACGAATATAAGGAGATGAGAAAGTAATAATAGAGAGAAGGAAAGAAAGAATAAGGTGAATGATGATGGAGGTGGAGAAGGTGGGGACTGAAGATGATAAAGGAATTGGGAGTGGAAATATGCATGCGTATGAATGGTAGGTTTTGAGATGGAATCCTGCACAAGTTCTTTGAAGACGGTGCTCCAACATAGCCATGCTTAACTGACTAAAGCCGGTGAAATAGTTAAAAGTATATGTGTATGATTATTTTAATTATAAACAAATATCTGTGCGTCTGTCACCCCTCTCCACCGCTTAATAACCGGTGTCGGTTTGTTTACATTCCTGTGAACTAGCGGTTTCAGTAAAAGAGAGCAATTGAATAAAGTTAACCAGATTTTAAAAAAAGAAGAAAAAAGTACTGTAGTCGATTTGTTGGGCTAAAACACAGCTGCATGGTCGCAATCGAATGACAGAAGACATAGCTCCAGCCCGAAGCCGTCAAAGCCGTTTCCAAGTGGGTTTGTTTTTTTTCTTTTCAAGTGACAAATCGACTGACAACAAACTTGTTAATGGCAACAAAAGTAGAAGAGGGGGGGCTGAGGAGGATGTGTTAAGAGGGGGGGGGGTCAATGAAATAACCTCTTTTAAACCCAGTTCAACCTCTCCCTCCTCCATCGGTTCCCGTCCCCTCGCTTTGTATCACTATCTCTTCTTCCTCCGTAATTTACTGCGACTTGCAGTGGATAAATGACTTCAAATAGAAAAATGTACTGTTGTTAGCTGACGACGGCGATGATGATGATGATGATGATGAGGCGAATGACAACAGACATTATCATCATATGAAAGAAAAAGGATCATGTGAATGAATGGATGAGACTCACGGCAGATAGGGAGAAGGTAGGAGAAAGTGAGCGAGAGACACTGAATGAAAAGTACAGAAGGAAAGAAAAGATGAAAAAATAAGAGGGGGGGAGAAAGAGTTAAAGAGGTGAGGGGGGAATAGAGAGAGATAAGAGTTGAAGCTGTAAAGTATTAGAAATAGCAATTAAGACGAGATTGCCGGATTGGAAGGAGTCTGTTCGTAGTACCGAGAGTGGTAAAGGTACTAGTTTATTTTTAAAAATCTCCAGGATACGACATACACACAGCATTTTATGTATTTATATTATATTATAGATTGCTTCCGAGTAGAAGGAATACATGAGAGGGAGAGAGAGAGAAATCATTAGAAGTTCGGGAGAAAGTGAACGAAGGTGGAGAATGAGAGGGGGGAGGAAGTCGGTAGGGGTGAGGCTGGTGATGATGATGATGACAGTGATGTAGATAAGAACAAGGGAGTAAAAGATGCGTGGAGAGAGAAGAGGGGGAAAAGGAAGGGAGATTGAGTAGATAAAGGGGTGAAGGACGAGGAGGGGGGGAGCAGAATGATGAATGACGAAAAAAAAGAGGGGGTGGAGGAGAGATAGAGAAAGCGGATGTGAAGAAATGGATTAGAGAGAGAGAGATAGTGTGTGTGTGTGATGGAGCGAAAGTGCGGGGGTGAAAAAATAGAAAGAGAAAAGATGGTTAGTGAAATAGGTCAGTGCGTATACGGGTGGATAACCTCTTGAACTGGGGTAGAAATTGAAGTGAGAACATCGAAGGACAGCAACTCTTGGGCCGTGAATTTTCGTTTTTACCGCTCACTCATCTGTGTGGCGAAGCCCTCCGTCGCTCCCGCGCGCACGCACCGATATTGTTATACGGAAGGCAACACCTCACATACGGAATAAAATATTTAGATTACAAGGTAAATAGGAACACAACTTGCACTCGTAAAACGACACACACTCTTTTTTTTTCCGGGCAATAATACTGACAGGGGAGTGAGTTATCAGAATGAATGCAATTGCGTGTAAACGAGAGAGTGAAAGTGCTTGGCGTGTGTGCGTGTGCGTGTGTGCGCGAACGTAGAGTAATCGTCACAGAAGCTCTTCAAACCAGCGGTGAGCGAAGAGGGGGGAGGGCCGGTGGTGATGTGTTAAAGCGAGAAGGTAGAGGGGGGGCATGACGTGTGACACAATATAGTGCATAGGTGGGTGTGAAGATGTGCTAGTGAAAACGTGGGTGCATGCACACACACACACACACACACACATATCTACATATCTACATACACATGTTCGAAGCTATCTAAACAGTGTATAATCTATTCTAACATTACTTTCCAATAAATATATATTGTAATGTTATGTATATAATAGCACGTGTATGTTTGCAGTTGACTTTTATATATATATATATATATATATATACATATATATATCAAACACATGTACAATGCTTATACACGCGCGCATATACACACTTTTATTTCACGGGAAATGAATTTTTAAAAATTCCAGTGTGAGTGAATAGTAAATTGTTACGCTGCGGTTTGTGTTTGAAGGGAAATAGAAAATGCGCCGTAGAAGAAAGCAGAGGGGCACTGACTGACTTGACTGCTCTAAGCCACTTAATTGGGGGGTAGATAGAGGCATATGGCTCGGGATGGCTTGCTGTTTTGTGTGTGTGTGTGTGTGTGTTTTTATGTTTCTAAATAAACACAGGTCAATCCATCTACGAAACACCTCATTCTATTGTTTTTCAACGGCGCAGTAAATGATTGGAACATTTAATAGGCTAAAAACAAGCAAACAAATTATGTGGCGGTGTTGTGATGGCGCTGGTATGGAGTGGTGGAACAACGTGCTGGAACTGGTATGGTGTGGTGTGGTGGTACTAGTATACTGAGGTGGTGCTGGTATATTGAGGTAGTACTTAGTAGACTGTGGTGGTGCGGTGGTGTGGTAGTGGTGGATTAATGTGGTGGTTGTTTAGACTGGGGTAAATTCTGACTAAATAAGGTGTTCCGTTCATGGCCATTCCATTTTCTTGGGCATTGAGTATCTAGGAGTACACAATAAAAAAAAAATGTCCTTCCTTTTTCAAGACGGTAAGAGGTGATTTGAGGGTGATTCGGTTAATATTTCTAGTAGTTTGTGATGGTGTAGTGAGGTAGTGGTGATGGTGTGCGATTACGTGGTACTAGGTGGATTATATGGTGGTGGTGGTGTCGGCATCTGTGACGGATTAATGTTAGTGGCGGAGGTGATGTAACACTAATTTTTTTTTTAAAACTTATATTAAATTTATGTCACACTTGTGACGACCATGAAAAAGGTATGAACATTCTCACATCACATTTCTCTCTCTCTCTCTCTCTCCAGCCCCCGCCCCCGCCACTTCTATCGTCTCTGTGGAGAAGGAGAAACACATTGTTTAAAGTGTTTATTCGATAAATAAATAGTGTATAGAATTAAGTTTAATGTTTATTTAAAACTGTACCGTCAATAAATGATGTATTAGATCGGTCTTTCTAGAACATGGAATGGGAAGGAGGGGCGGACGGACGGACGGACGGAGAATGGTGTGCAACGACGGAGTTGAAGGAGAGGGGCGGGCGGGGTGGGGTGAAGCTGGCAGGAAACAGCAACGAAAGGGGCGAGGATTAAGGGGGAAGGAAACTAATAAACTAAGATTTGTGAGTGAGAGAAAGGGAGAGACTGGATGAGAACGACAGAGAGAAGGGGGGAAGGGGGTCGGTGAGGAATGGGTGACGCTGTAAGTGGGCAGATATTTGTAATATGAAGAATTCCGTGAGGTTGGCAAGTCAATGGGAGAGGGATACGGGCAGTTGGGTGGTTTGTCCGTCAGTTAAGCTTCCTATCAAGCAAGGAAGATGCCACGGGGGTTTGAGGGGGGGGGGGGGGTATTTATTTATTTATTCTTCTCTTGCCACTTTGCTGATCAGTCGCAACGTGATAAGACGGCGATGGAGAGAGGGGGGACACTGGTGTCGGACTAGGTGGGAGGGTCTGTAGTAGTGGTGGGTAAAAAGCACGGCGTGCTTTGGTGGTTGTTCTGTAGAGGTAAGTGCTATAATAATAATAATAATAATAACAATAATAATAATAATAATAGCCTGATGATGAGGTTTTCTTATTTTCCACTGAGGGGGGGAGTGATGGTGGTGGTGGTGGTGATGACGGGGTTGTCGTGGTAGGATTGAGTTTAGTGATGGTAATAGTCCAGGTAGTTACGATGTGGTGGAGTGGTGCACTGGTACGACAATGGTGATGGTAGAGTGGGGATTCCAGTAATGGTGGTGGTGGTGGTGGTCGACGACGATGTCGTGATATGGGTGAGGGTAAAGTTAGTGGTGGCGGTCGTGGGGGGCATGGTTGAAAGATTGGCAATTCACAGCAGCAGCAGCAAGGGGGGGGGGGGATTAGTGGAATGGAAACATCATCATCATCATCACTTGTGAGCCACTTCTTCCTTTGTGGTGATTGCTGGAGTAAAACCTGAGGAGGGATGGGAGTAGTATTCCTGGTAATTAGCATAGTGTAAGGGAGTGGTGAGAGAGAGAGAGAGAGAGAATAAAGGGAAGTGGAGGGGGGGGGCTATTCTTGTAGACAAGAAAACGCACGCACAAACAGCAAAAATGAAAGGGAGGGGATGAGAGGAGAACCAGTGGAACCTAGTTTATCATCTTCAGAACCGAACGTTGTACCTCAAAGTCTGGAAATTCTTCACTTCCGCCGCCCACTTCAATAATCTTACACATTGACGGTTCAACCTCATTAATCTCTCCTCTTACTGCAACCCTGAGTAAACTGATATAAAATAAATAAAACCTTCTCAAAACATCTGAGAAGTGTAAAGTCCACAGCCAGGAATTCGATATCACTAATGAGGAACGCGTCTTCTTCATTAAGGTGGAGAAAGAGACAATTGTTTGATTAATTAGACAGGAGGAGTGGGGGGGGGCAGTAGGCATGGTTCTCTATCAATGCTAATCACCCAGCCGTTCCCTGAAGAGTGCTTCTTTAACTAAACACAACCCGCTGAGCCCCTTTAGGGTTGTTATGTGCAGTCAGTACTTAGTTCTGCAACAATGATCAAGTGTACTTTCTTGGTGTGCGGAAGCTGATCACCGCCCGCCCGACCGCCCGCCCCTCCCACCTTTGTTGTTGTTGTTGTCGTCGGTGTCATTTAGTTCCAAGACAGTTCTGACTAAAATCTATCATCCATTTTTTTATTTTTTTTCTCTTCCCCCAAATCTGCCGCAATTCTTGGTTTCCTCATCGTTTTCACCAATGCCAGCCCCAACCCGTGAACACTTGTTTACGCACCGTTAATATCTGTCTGTCCGTCTCTCTCTCACACACACACACACACACACACACACACACACACACACACACTACATCCAGTGTATTTATCATCTGGTACCATCAGTAAACTTTCCATCTCAATCTGACGAATGGCTTCTGCTCGAAATGTTGAACTTCCAGTTTTCCTTCTCACAAGAAAATAAATATATTCAAAACAAAAAGATGACAGTAAGTACAAGTGTTACAAAAACTAAGCACTGAAGTCGATTTACTTGGTAGACGGAAACTGAAAGAAGCCCGTTGGATGGATATATATATAGATATATATATATATATATATATATATATATAGATATAGATATAATGTATATATTTGTTTGTTTGTGTCTGTGTTTGTCTCCCTACAATCGCTTGACAACTGATGTTGGTGTGTTTAGGTCCCCATAACTTAGTGGTTCAGCAAAAGAGTCCAATAGAATAAGTACCAAGCTTACAAATATTAAATCCAGGGCTTGATTTCTTTGGCTAAAAACATGGTGCTCCAGCATGACCACAGTCAAAAATGACTGAAACAAGTAAAAGAATAAAAGAATCTTGCAATCCTAAGTGCAACAGCCTAACCACTGAGCCATGCACTTTCACATATTCTGTTTGTGTGTACTTGTGTTGTTGTTGTGCCATTTCCTTTTTAAATGAAAAGGTGCAACAACATAAAAGGATTGGTTCGGGTTTGTGGCAAGGTTTCTAATTCTGAATGTTTTGATACAAGTTCTCCCAGACAAGGTGATGCTGACAAAGCTAATGGCTGGTTTAAAGAGTCTTCAGATCAATAATTCACAGCCAAATCAGTTGTATTTCTAAAGCTGAATCCTACACAAGAGACACACAGCTACATCTCAAACTGTCAACTAATATAATTAGCGTTACATTTAACACCGTCTCATTAGGATTGATGATGCAGTCAGAATATGAGCAGTGCACGGAATAGTCAGAGAAAAAGAGAGAGACTCCACAGTGGTTGTCAGACTGCTGCTATTTCAACGTCGGCAGCTTGCAGATCTATGGACTCAATGGAAAAACAGCTGAGTTGGCAAAGAGGTCAGTAAGTGCATTAGTAATTGGCTGCTAACAAGATTAGAGATTGAAATTATGATTCAGACCTTTGCAAAAGGTGACTTATTCTCGTAGTTCTTTTATTCGAAAGGAATGAAAGAAATGACATGGATGTCAAATGTTGGGCTGTAGATACAAGATTTGGGATATGGGTATCAAATGGTAGGATATAGATATCAAATATTGAGATATAGATATCAGATGCTGGAATACAACTATTAAAAGTTAGGATGGAGATATCAAATGTTGGAATATTGATATCAAATGTTATGATATAGATATCCACTGTTATCAAATATTGAGGTGCAGGTATCAAATATTACGATGCAGCTATCAGTTGTTGGGACATAGATATCAGATGTGTTGATATACATATCAAATGCAGTAATTTGGATCTAAAGTACAAAATACCAGAACATTTGACAAAGAAATTAGTTACTTACAACCTGAAGCTCTGAAAATATGCAAGAGCCGTTTCACATCATCAAAACTTATAATAATCTAATTCTCCGACTCCCATCTCTCTTCCTGTATATCTTTTACTGGTTTGAGTGAGCAAAACCTTGAATGCAGCACTCAAATTGTGATGAGAGTTTTTTTAGATTTGTTCAGTGTAAAGGTAGGGAAAAAGTTCAACTGCAATTAAAGTTTGGTATTCTATATTGTATTTATGAAAACGATTCTTCTCCCATCTCAAGAAGAGAGAGAGTAAGAGAAGGAGAGGAACAGAGAGAGACTGACAGGCAGACAGAAAAGAGAGAGAGTATAGCTGTGGGTTGGGGATTGTGCACAAAACCAGAAAGTCAAGAATTACATCATGTTGTGCTCAAGTGAATACATATTACTCCACTTGTCTCTCTGAGTCTATCCAAAGAATAAGTAGCACTCACACTTCATGGTTGAGAGGTTAACAGTTGTTGGAAAGGTAGCCAACTGTTACAAATCATAAAACGAAAATATAAAATTTGCTCTCAAGATTTATAAGCAAATGTCCAAATTTGCAAAAACGAAAAGACTGAAACACACATTCCCCCCCCCCTTTCATCCTTCAATAATAACGTTGAGAAATGGATGTGAAATAAATTATTAATAAAACCTATTGTTATGGTTGGGCAATTGGTTTTAGGAAGAAGCATTCAGCTGTAAAAGATCAATTCCAATATTTCTTGCAAGCAGCCAATTTTTCAAGAAATATTCAAGATATCAAGATTTCAATAATGTCAAAGAAACAATCTTGGTTTTAATTTTTACCATTCTCTAGAACGAATTGGAAGAGTAATAAGACAGAGTTATATTACACGTGATTCTGGGGCAATGTTTCATATACCTATCACAGTTATTCATAAAGCTTAGGAAAGTTATAAATTCTTAAAACCAAAAGGCAAGAATAGATGTTTCTGTGCTGCTATCATTTGACTGGTTGAATATAGCAGTCAAATCAACTTCCTTTGCAAACTTCCTATTATTTTAAAGCTAGGGATCCCAAATCTAAAGACACCTACCCAACAATAAAAACAGAACGGTCACAGCAGGAGCCCAACTGTATAAGCAGCAGGAATATTGACTAATTGACAAATGTTTCCTTAGACTGTACTACTACTAAATTTAAATATTGTGGGTGGATAAAGATGGACCACATCAGGCTGCATTACTCTAGATATGCTACTTCAAAATGAGGATCTTCAGAACTACTCCCTGCCTTTCATGTATTTGATAGCCTAAAGTTATGGGGTTCAAAAGAAACTATATACTGATTACTACTGAGCAAAACTACACATACACACAAACCAATGAAAGAAGCATGCAGCCCTCAAGCATCCTTCTAGTAGCCCCTGACACCCTTCCTTCTTTAAATATAAATTTTTCTTAAACCGTTTCAGACTGATATTGTAGGGTAGGTGTGAGAAACCAGATCTAGCTGGTTTGAACATAAAACAGGTAGAATATTCGGGTCGGATATAGTCAGTTTAAATGCTAAAGGGTTACATTTTTTTTTTTTTTGGCATGGCTCCCTAAAAAAATCTAGGTTTTGGATTTGGCCCAGATATTAAAAAGGTTGACAACTACTACTACTGTTCTATGTGGTAGTTCACCCTAATAGAAACAGAAACAAAATATTCCTCAAATCACATCTTATAGTCTTAGAAAAGAAATTACACATTTGATAATACAGTTCAAGACACACAATTTCAGAAAAAACAGGAATGGTGGAATGGTCACAGTTGAAGCCCTTCTCATCATAGGTCTGCTGAATTATTTCTTGCTCGAGGCTAAACAACAACAACAATACACAAACATAAAGATTGATAAACCAATAAGGGAATCTGGAAATGGCTAACATAGCAGAATAGTCATGACTGAATTGCCTTTCACAATAGATTTGCCAACTTAGGGCTGGCATGTGACGAAACAACAACATGTTAATTGAATATATAATTCAAATTAAGTTATTGTAATTTAGTTGAAATATATATTTTTAGAAAAAGCAATAAAATCAATCTGACAAAGTAAACTTGAAAAAAAAAAACAAAAAAAAAAAAACAAAAAAAAACAGGAATTTCTTCAATATTTCAACTTTAAGAAACCTCTAATGTTGAACAAAGAAAATGTTAAATGTGCAATTAACTGTGAATGACGCCAAAACTGTTATGACATGTACAGAAATTACACAGCATGGCAGGAAGTGTGTGCACTGAGATATTTAAATCATGCAATAAACCAGCTCATGGCAATTGTTAATCTGCAGTTGCAGACAACTAATTAAGTATTTCTTCTTTAATACCTAAATTACCACCGTTCCTTTGAAAGGTCTTGATAGATGCCATATAGCTTCTGTATTTCAGCAGCTGTAACAAGTATTACACATAGTACAAGTTGTAAAAGGAAAGAGAGAGAGAGAGAACCAATATACTGAAAATATTAGAAAATGTGAAGCTGCTATCAACAACTGATGCTAAAATTGTTTAAGTTTTATCACATCAGATGAAGATTATTGCATTTTATTATCCAATAAAAGATTTAAATGCTTCTCAAACAGAAACTTCTATTTGATTTCCTAATACCATACAGAAAAGCTTTCTCTACTCTGTGATTATTTAACATGTTAAGGGTTTGAAACTGAACTATGTTTCATTCAAAATACTGATGAATAGAAGTGAATTAAATAACTTCCATCAATAAATTTAGGTGGACATAGGCAATGTGTTCTGCATAGGGACATAATGAAAATGTCTCTGGTTAATTTGAATTTATGATCTATGTTGACTCAAGCAATTCACCTTATCTTATAGTTTAGCCTTGAATCTGTCTTGGATTTACTATCAAAAAGCACTCCAGCCATGACCACCATCTAGGACTACATTATCCAGACATGATTTCACTGGATATTTTGGCTGTTTTTCTACTAGGTTGATAAACTACATGCAATCTCCCTTGTTTGCAAGTTTCATCTCATTCAGTCTACGTGTGAGTGTAAAATAATACTCTTCAAGGGATTGTGTCATATAGCCAGCTGGAGACGATGTCTCCTGGGGCTAAATTACAGCAACATTCGTCCTAAACCAGAACTGCCATGTTATGTTGGCAAACAATCTTTACTCCAAAGTACTGTTGCTGAATATCTCTCGTCGTGAGATTTACAAATAGTAATTTTCCAAGAGGAACTTGTTCCGTAGTTCAATGCGTGCAGTATCAATATTGCAACTTTAAAAGACTTTAAAAGTTGCCAAGAAAATACTTGAACAAATGACTGAAGTGTGAATGTAGAGTCAAGGAAACCCTGGGAAACAAATATTCCAATAAACATTTTTGCCTTTGCAACGAAATCATATTTTGTTACTAAGGCAACTCTGATGATATCGACCTACCTAGGATCAATTCTGGTTCAATGATATAAAATTTCCTCTTTTACAGTGTTCATATTTAAATTAAATCCGTCCAGTATAATTTTATATAAAGACTTAAGTTATGTTCAAATCAGCAGCTGAAAATGAAGAATTTAGTTATTTTACTAAATTTCTTCAAATTTTACTAAGTTTCTTTAAATTCTTCACTATGTTTAAAGCAATTCAAACATACAGGGAGTGTATTTCATTATTTCATTAAAAATAGTCATTAAAAGGTTTTTATGAAAGCAGAAAACCAGTTTATATCAGATGATGTAATTTTTTTTTGATCTTATCAATTAACACAAAAACACAGCACTGCAAATAGAAATGTTTATTAGTAAATGAAGATGTTTTTATTTGTAACAGTTAGATTCCAACTGCATGAAGAATTTATTACTTTCCTCCCTGACAAGTAAAGAAGCAAAATGTAAACATTTGTCTTCAGCTGCTATACTGTTCCACTACTCCATGCTTGATAATGTCAAGTAATCAGTAGAAAATGGTGAGGCATCACATTGCCAAAATTAGCATTTAGAAATCATAATGTCACTAATTTAGTGCCGTAAAAAAAGGTTAAATTAAATAATCATAGCCAATTCAATATTAACAGTTTCACTGAAAGAAATGTTTAACGCTGTATGAAAAATAATAATAATAATAATAATAATAATAATAATAATAATAATAATAATAATAATGATGATGAAGAAAATAATAGTAGTTAACAGATTAGCTGAAAGCTCTTAATGAAGCAGTAATGATGAAAGTTATAACAACAACAACTCAATTTACTGAGCAGAACAATTAGGTAGATATGAGGAATAATCACAATATAATTATTAATTTGCCAAAAATCTTAAAGCAGTCTAATGACAGAACACTATGGTCTCGATAATCAGCAAGTGAGGAAAACAACAACAACAACAGCAGCAACAACAATGGTAAGTGGAAGTAGTAACAGCCCAATGGAAATAAGAGAAAAACAAGAGGAGGCTGCAGATGATCACTTTGAAAGCAACATTTGATTTAGTGAATTAAAACTCACCTGAATAACGAACATGGGAGTAATTAGTTTCATTATCGGAAATATGACTCCAATTTTAAAGATGAGTTCACTCATTAAGTTCATTATTCTATCAGTTGTGTTTACTGCATGATCATGAGACTAAGTTAATCCGTTTAACACTGCAAACTATAACACGGAGATTTCAAATCTCAGTATTCCAAATTGTTGTTAATGCTTCTTAAAGTAAAATGTTTTCATAATTCTATTTTAACCCAGAAACTGCTGACTAACCAAATGTTTATTGTTATTCTGTGGCTATTCCATCTTTAGTGTGGTCGTGATGTCTTTAGAGCTAGGGTTTAAATGATGTTCACAATTTAAAGACATTTAAAAGCTCACATTTAAATTAAATTCTTGACCAAAATGGGTGATGGCATGGCCAAGTAGGAAAGAATGTTCTGTGGCAGAAGAACTAGGCATTGCAGTTAATGTAGGATCTGAAGGAGTGGACACAATGTGTGCCCCTCAGGGGATTAGAGAGAGGAGGAGGAGACACATGATTCATGATCCCAGAATAGTTAAAACTTTGTATTGTACCCAATGGCAAGGAATATTACTGTACTTACATTTTCCTATCTAAAAAAATAGATATTGCTGCTATTGCACAATTTCAACAAGATATTTATTTAACCCTAAGTCAATTTGCACCAATGATCCCTACAAATATTCATGATCTGGTGAAGAGAGACAGTTGAAAGCACCAGGTTAAAGAGACTAACCTGGATTCCCTTTCCACAATCATTGTTTTCTGTTTGTTCTTCCTTGGTCTTTCTTTCTCCAGCAGAGATGATGATGCCATAATGTATTTCAACAAGAAAAAGTAGACACGCAGTGACACTGTTCTTTGAGTCTTCAAATAGACTTCACTCCAAGCTATTCAATACTCCCCACCCCTGCTAATGTTATAATTTCTGTAAATTCTTAAGGAAAGCTATAAAAACTGACTGATTTTTCTGTGGTAGCTCCTCCTACAGCACCCATCCCACCCATTCCTTATGTTTTATCTTAGACAGCAAGGCTATATAACATCAGCTATTGCTGCAGTCAAATAAATTGTTTGCTGCTCCCCATCCACCTGACACACTTCATCCCTGCTGAAGCACAAATCATGTCAAACATATTCATAGCAATGTCTGTTTTCCTTCCTTCCTTCCAATTCTGAATGTTTTATAGACATAAAGAACCACTCAACAACAGCAGAACCAGAGAAAGTGAACACAACACAGACAGCATTGAGAGAGAGAGAGAGAGAGAGTTTTCATTTGCTTTACTCATATTTTGTTTTTGTTTAACATCTATTCATCTTCAATTACTCTATTCCTTCAGAAGATAATATATACAATGATGAATCCCCTGTCGGCAGAAATGAAGATAATAACCATAGGGTCAGAGTAAGAATAGAATCAGGACACTGCGAGCCATACAGAAGGAAAAAAAAAGAAGAGGCAGATGTCTCAGATTCCAGATATAGGAGCTGCACTCCAAAGTGAGATGTATCTGGAATTTGTAAAGAATTAAAAAGTGTCACAGGAGTAGAGGATCTGTCTACATTTCTATAAACAAGTTATCACGAGTCTAGCATAAATTCAATTGTTACAGGTACTATATTTTTAACCCCCCACCCATTGCTCATATTCATCATCATCAACACTGTATGTTTTACATCAGCTTCTCTATGCTGGTGTGGGTTCGCTGGCTTTTCTGATCCCTATTCTAGCCTCAACCCCAAGAATTTTCTTGTCTTCATCCCTTATCACATCCAAGGACATAGTCTGTTCTAAACCCAGAGACCTTCTGCTTCCTGATACATATGCTATTCTGTTTACACGCATAGATATATATGCACGCGCCCCAAAAGATAAAACTTAACCTCAGTAGGATTTGAACTCAACACATAAAGAGCTGCTGGAACAAATACAGTCAAGCTCTAATGATTCTGCCATATAAATATATAAACAAAAATAAACTCAATATATGAAATTTCAATTTTTTATTTTTTTAAATTACTTACTGAAGTGAAAACTAATTAGTTGTTCTAAAAGAACTTTTGTAATTTATAGAAAAATAAAAAAAATATGAAGGATTCGTGTATGAAGAACTCTGTTAAATTACAGCCTGCTGGGTTAACACTGGCAACAGCTGATCTTCGTTTGATTGTCTTGTGGTTGTTGGTGTCATTTGTATTGCTTAATCTTTTTTTTTTTTTTTGATTCAGGGCAGTTAATACTTGAAGATTTTCTTATACATTTTTCTGCTGAGTAGATTGGAACAACATGAAATAAGGTGTTTAACACACTATTCAGTCCAGGAATCAAACTCACAACCTCATGACACTGAGCCCAACACCCTAACCATTAGGCCATGCACCTTCAAAGCACCATGCTATCAGTGTCCTTGATGTTTATGTCAGAATACACACACACAACTAGTTTTCACAAAGATTCTATCTACCAAATTCCACTCACAAAGCATGAAGAACTCTGTTAAATTACAGCCTGCTGGGTTAACACTGGCAACAGCTGATCTTCGTTTGATTGTCTTGTGGTTGTTGGTGTCATTTGTATTGCTTAATCTTTTTTTTTTTTTTGATTCAGGGCAGTTAATACTTGAAGATTTTCTTATACATTTTTCTGCTGAGTAGATTGGAACAACATGAAATAAGGTGTTTAACACACTATTCAGTCCAGGAATCAAACTCACAACCTCATGACACTGAGCCCAACACCCTAACCATTAGGCCATGCACCTTCAAAGCACCATGCTATCAGTGTCCTTGATGTTTATGTCAGAATACACACACACAACTAGTTTTCACAAAGATTCTATCTACCAAATTCCACTCACAAAGCATTGGCCAATCTGAGGCTATGGTAGAAGACTCTAGCCCAAAGTGCCACACAATGAGATTGAACCAGGAACCAAGTGGTTACAAAGCTAACTTCTTAACCACAGAGCCATGCCTGTGCTTCAAATCTAAACTAAGAAAATTTCATTAATTGCTTGTATCAACAAATTGTTATGAAGAAAGACTATTATAGTAAGAGTAGAAAGACTGATAGTTAGTGGACTCTCTAACTGTACAATCAACTAATTACTTTTAGTATTAATGTATCACTGAAGACAGTCTTTGGAGTCACCTGTGCCATATTTCTGGCAATAACATCTGCTAAATCTGCTGGAAAGAGATTTAATTGCAATTAAAAGTTAATGGGTTAAAAACATATTTTTATAATAGTATACGAAGAATTATGCGTAATTGAGAGATATCAATTGTCTCAGCCGACCAATTGATATAAAGTCAAAATGTATTGATCAATTATTACCAATATGCAATAAATATTGTTTAAAGAGAAGAATTATGTATAGCTGAAGCAGTTAATATCAACCAGGATATTACTAGTAGCAGCTTTATTATAAACCTGGAAAGATGATATGTGAAGTTAATCTCAACTCTCTTGAATTTGGAGACTGCAACAGGCTACAACTAAATGCTGAGAACATTCAAGTGATCATTTCATAGGAGCTAATTCTCCCTGAAATCACAGCCTACCATTTTAACCCTTTAGCATTCAGATTACCCCACTAAATGTAATGCTTATTTATTCACATTGTTTTGACTTAATCATGCATTATCTCATAGCTTTAAGGTTTCAATGATATGATTGTTTATTTTTAGAGTGACATTGTAGGGCAGGTGCAAGAGGCTGGATCTGGCAAGCTCAAACATAAAACAAGTAGAATATTTGGGTTGGATATGGCCAGCTTAAATGCTAAAGGATTAAAAAAGAAAAAAAATCCTTGCTAGATATATCATCAGGATAGTCATGGTTGGAACACCATTAGTCCTATATCTGCTTTACTCGGGTTGATCTTGGACTAAACAACAATAACTAAATTCCATAAAGTATTTAAGTCTGGCACTCTACCATTTGTGCTAAGCCACCATACTTACTATACCAATGGAAAAGAAGAAGAAAAAAAGAAAACAAATGCAATCCACTTGAAAAGACAGTTCAATGACCAGAGAAAGTGAACAACATTCTGAATTCTAGTTAACAAAAATACATTTTGAATGAGATCTTTGTTAGTAACAGGGGCAAAAGCTGAGAGAGAGAGAGAGAGCGAAAGAGAGAGAGAGAGAGATTAAAGCGGAACTATGTTCACTTTAATGGGAAAAACTATTAAAAGACAAAAATCACTGCACCGTTACATTGTCCTCTGTATAAATATTACAAAAATGATAGTTGAAGAGAATGAAGTGGAAAGCCATGGGGAGGGGTGGGGGGCTAGGGGAAAGAACATCGCCTCTCCTACCACCACCACCACCACCACCACCTCATTTCATCCCTGAAGCTATTTCTGTTTCTGTTTCTTTACAAAAGAATCAATATAACAAGTGAAAAGGTTTCTGTGTTAGCTTTGACAATGTCTGTGGGTTTTTATCATTAATATTTAATGTCTTCAGGGCAATGAGTTGGCAAAAATGGTAGAGTATTTCGATTAAATTGACTTTCATAATAATAATAATAATAATAATAATAATAATGATACTAATGGTTTAAAATTTTGGCACAAGGCCAGAAATTTTGACGGGAGGGTGAAGTCAATTACATCAACACCACCCACCCACCCACCCACCCAGCACTCAACTGGTACTTATTTTATTGACTTGTAAAAAGATGAAAGGAAAAGCTGACCTGGCAGGGCTTGAACTCAGGATGCAAAAAGCCAGAAGAAATACTGTAAAGCATTTTGTTGGACATGCTCAGGATTCTGTTAGCTCAATGCCTTAATGCTATTCTTATAGTCTTATACCAGTTTCAGTCACTTGATTGTAGCCATGCTGGGGCATTGCCTTGAGAATTTTAGTTGAACAAATACTTTTTTTCAAGCCAGGTACTTCTATCAGTCTCTTAGTCAGAATCACTAAGTTACAGGGATATAAACACACCGACATCGGTCGTCAGGCAGTGATGGGGAGAAAAACACAGACACACACATACAAATACCATACAAAATATATATACATATATATATATATATATATATATATATATATATATATCAGGGACATGCCGGCAAGGTAGGCAGTGCCTACCATGAATAAAATAGATCGATAGCAACATTTTTCTTTAATGGCAAAATATGCACCTAATTTAAAGAATGACAAAAAGTATGTTTTTTTTTCTTTGTAGTTGTTGCAGTTTTTAAATCCTAGAACATAAAGATGACATTGCAAGTGAAATATTTCAACTGTCTCAAGTGACCAACTTATGACTGTTACACAATCTCATTCCCCCCCCCCCCCTGCTTCTTTCCTGCGACTCACACTTTGTGCCTGTGTAAGAACATAATATTCTATTTATCTTCTTTGTCAAGTGATTCTCAAGCAGTTGTTTCCTCATCTGTATGGCTGAACATCACCCTATCGCACAATCACATGTCATCATCCCTATGCAACAATGGACTATTATATTTGTGTTAAAAATCAAACTCATCAGAAAATAATCTGGTAAAATCAGAAGAGCATTGTATAGAATCCCTTGTGGTGTTTGGTCATGTCCCTTCGTCCTGAGTTTCAATCCCATAACCAAGGTCAAACCCAGCACTTTTGGGGGATAAATTCAAATGACTGCAACACTTTCAAAATGAATAGCCATGTGTCACCTGGCTTTGATTCCCAGTCAAAATGATTGCAATCAGCTTAGCAAGGCATGAACACTACAACATGGCACCACTACTAGTCTTCTGCCAAGTAAGTGGATCTGGAAATAGTTTTTGTAACTAATTAATTATACCCTCAGCTGAATCTCTTTATCGTTCACTAATTCAGGCATAAACTAAATTTGAGGAGTTACCTTAGAGAGTTCTATTAAAATAAATTAGACATTAAGCCAACCTCCCTTTCGTGCCTTTACCTATGTGAAACACAAACACACACACATAAAACAATAAAACTCTTTCCATACAGGAAGATGCTATAATTTCATAAATCTCTCCCAGTAATTGCACTGCATAGCCTTAAAAATGTCAAAAGAAAATGATACTCTTTGAGAGCCTAGGGAATATAAAAACAAGGAAATTAATAGCTAAGAGAGAGTAAATATAGAGGATTTAAAAAAAAATTATGGTGGAAATCCCTAATTATAATAAGGAACTGAAGTTTGACTGAGTTGAAATAAGGATGTTAGACTGTCTGAAATAGCCACAGACTTCATTAAAAATTTGATACAGTGTTATCAGATCTTTATCAATTAATAATTACAACAGATTTGGTTCTGACTTAACAATTTTCTCCATAGAAGATTAAAGTTAAATGAGAACCCCCCCCCCCAACTAATTTTTCTTAAGCTGTATCATATGTTTTTACTCAAAAAGAAACTCTGTGTGTGTCTTGTAATAGTACATTTCAGATGTAATTGTAGCACTTGGGTGGAAGGAGAGATTAGAGGGATGGATACTTCACCTTTCATGTAATACTACTATGTCAACAGTAAACAATGAAGGAGAGGAGCTACCACATTGTTATTCAACCTGCCAGAAACAGTAGCCAAATCTCCACCAAATCTTACACTACTGTCTTAAAAAAAGACCACATTAAAAAAGTTAGTCCTAGATATACTGTTCTGGAAAGGAGACAGATGGTCAAAGACTTGATCATAGGTTTGCTTAATCAAGACTGACACTGGACAGTGGCATGTCCAGTGTTATATCTCTCTTACAACAACAATACCAACAGAATATCAGCTTCACACGTCTCTAAACAACAACAAATATTCTTTTCTACTCTAGGCACAAGACGCTCTTGTGCGGGTGGCACGTAAAATACAGCATTTTGAGCGTGGCCGTTGCCAGTACCCGCCTGACTGGCCTTCGTGCAGGTGGCACGTAAAAGCACTCACTACACTCTCTGAGTGGTTGGCGTTAGGAAGGGCATCCAGCTGTAGAAACTCTGCCAAATCAGATTGGAGCCTGGTGCAGCCTCTGGCTCACCAGTCCTCAGTCAAATCGTCCAACCCATGCTAGCATGGAAAGCAGACGTTAAACGATGATGATGATGATGATGGTGATATGTAATATGAAAAGCAGAGAATTTCAGAAGGTACCTCATTATTAAAAATGAGCTAACCATCTTTAAAAAAGGAAGAGCCCATTGTATAATATAGTTCAAAATACAGAAAAAGATTAAATGATGATTATGGCTGGAATGACTATTTCATAAGATCAGCCAGTTAGGACCAACCTAGGGTTAAACAACATGTTTTGATTTAATGGACACACAATAAGTTTCTACAACACAAAAATCAAAGCAAAAATATATCAGGCAAAAATACAAATAATCATTTGATTCTGACATAAATTATCTCTTTCTTTTCAGTGGTATTTATTTCAAGTCAGTTTATTTAAGGATGAGAATATCCAGTTTGAAAATAGGACTCCATTATTTAGTATCAAGTTACACATAATTAAGGAGTAGTGATCCCATATGGGAGGAAAATTGGCTACAAGAACTAAAATGTTGTTTTCTCAGTCTATTTCTTTAAATGTTGAAACAAATATAGAAATGCAGAATTGGTACAGCTTTTCCATACAGGAAATATAGGACAAGGTTATGGTGTATATAACCTTTACTTTACTTGGCTCACACTCTCTCTCTCCACACACATGTAAAAGAATAACAACTTCCTACTTCAAGATTTTTTTTTTTTTATGAGTGTACATCTATTCCAGATTCTGCCATTGCAGTTCAATAACTCCTTGACAACTACTTCTTCCATGAGATCTAGTAGCAAGCATGGCTGTGTGGTTAAGAAGCTCGTTTTGCAACTACATGGTTTCAGGTTCAGTCCCACTGTATGGCACCCTGGGTGACTGTCTTCTACTAGAGCTCTGGGCCAACCAGTGCCTTGTTAATGAATTTGGTAGACAGAAACTGTGAGGGAAGCCATAGTGTGTGTGTGTGTGTGTGTGTGTATTTTTACTTCATCACAGTTTGACAACCAGTATTGGTTTGTTTATATCTCCATGACTTGGTTCAACAAAAGAAACTGATAAATGGCTCAGTGGTTAGAGCATCCGGCTCACAATCATGAGGTAGTGAGTTCAATTCAGCAGACCAGGCTGTGTGTTGTGTTCTTGACAAAGACACTTTATTTCACATTGCTCCAGTGAAAAGTCAGTCAATCACGAAAAATTTTTTATGGTGTTTAGTTACAGCCTTATATCTTGAGTTCAAATTTTGCTAAGATTGACTGTTTTTTTTTATTGATTTTTTTTTTTCTGAGGTCAATATGATAAATATTGATCAATCAATGAGGTTGATTAAATCAACTACATCTTCAAACTCCTCACAACAAAATGTCTGACCTTGTGACACAATTGGAAATCATCATCATCAGACTCAGTATATGCTGACACAACATTCTGCAAATTAGTCAAGTTTTACATTAGCATTTCAGTCACTTGACCAACTTCTCTGCAACTGAGAAGTACCAGTAATTTACTGCATTCAAGTCAAGTAACCATATTCATCTCTACAAACTCATAGCTCATGTCAATGTTAGAAGAAATTATTATTAATATTATTATTGTTAGTAGTAGTAGTAGTAGTAATAGTAGTAGTAAGGCAGTGAGCTGGCAGAATTGTTGCCACTGAGATCAACTTTGTCTTTCATCCTTTCAGGATCAACAAATTAAGTACCAGTTGAGCTCTGGGATTGATGTTATTGACTATCCTGCTTCTCCATAAAATTGCTGGGAGCTGGCATGCCGGGAGCTGGCGTGCCGGGAACTGGCGTGCTGGGAACTGGCGTGCCGGGAACTGGCGTGCCGGGAGCTGGCGTGCCGGGAACTGGCGTGCCGGGAACTGGCGTGCCGGGAGCTGGCGTGCCGGGAACTGGCGTGCCGGGAGCTGGCGTGCCGGGAACTGGCGTGCCGGGAACTGGCGTGCCGGGAACTGGCGTGCCGGGAACTGGCGTGCCGGGAGCTGGCGTGCCGGGAACTGGCGTGCCGGGAGCTGGCGTGCCAATCGTCGTAAAGTCAATCGGTCGTAAGTTAGATAGGTCGTAAGTCGATGACAACCTGTATGTGTGTGTGTGTGTGTGTGTGTGTGTGTGTGTGTGTGTGTGTGTACAATTTAATATCTTGTATAACAGCAAAGCTCATATAAACCTTTTCTAATGTGTAAAATATCATGTTAGACATTATATACACTAAAATATTGTATACTATTATATATGTTAGAATATTGCGGTATTGGTACACTCATTCTATTACCAAAGAACCCCACCCCAATAAATCTGTTGAGATAAAGTGACATTAAAAAATGGTGTAGTATGAGATACATACTCTGTGTGTGTAAACACAGAAGTATATATATATATATATATATATGTATGAATGTATGTTATTTTTGTTTTGGAATTCTCAATCAACAAATATTTCAAACTTATATTTATCTGAAGGTTAAGGGTAAACAAACACAAGCGTTACGTAAAGAAGCTGGATGAGATTCTTAAAGAAGTTAAGTTGATAAAGCATTCGAGTGACACACAAACAAACAAATAAAAAACCTAGTTTAATTAGCAATCTTTAAGATGAGGTGGTATCATGTAACAAAACAGTAGCTGTTCCCTAGAAATATTTCTGCAGTTTTCATTCACCAACCCACCTCATTCACACGACATTGCTTGCTGCAGGTCCCAGCCTCCTCCTCCTCCTCCTCTTCATTCCTCTCTCTCTAATCACCTGCTTTTCTTCCTAGTGATAATCTATACTGCCTCCCTTTGGTTGTATCCAAACGGGTGTCTCGTTATAGACGTGTTCATTTGTGTATGTGCAATTAAAAAGATGCTTGCTATATATGTAATTTATTTAATATTTGTGTTACAAACATCACATTTTTTTAATATTATGATAGGTCCAAAGTTCTTTCTGTCCACCCCCACCCACTTTTAGATGCAGCAGCAGAACTTCCATTCATCAGCAGCTGTGGATTGTAAAGAACAAATAAGGAACCCTTTGTGGGTTGAGATTTGCCATTATTTGCTGCCAGATGGTGACCTGCCTGACTATGGTTAAGGCAATGGAATCTGAGTTATTACAAACGTTTCATCGTAATACCACCACCACCACCATCATCATCATCATCATCATCGCTTATACAGATTTTATAATATGTTTCTATTCTTTGATGCTAGTTTGCTCAACATTTCAAGAGTTCTAATTTCTAATACCTTCCACGTTAGAAGTTTAGGAAAAATCAGTAATGTCAATCCATGTTTGAAAAGAAAACACCAATCAGCTTTCACGACAGAACTAAAGTTTCCATAATTAACTGACAGTCACATAAAGAGAATTGGAGGCGGGGGGGGGGGGGGGAAGAGGCATCAAAGAAGTAGTGTATATGTAGTTTTTCTAAAAGCTGACTAAATCAGCAAGCCTAGATTTAAATATTTATGGTAAGTGAAGATGATTGGAATTTGTAAGTGAAAATACTATAGCAGGAACAATGTGGGAGTATAATTTGAAATCATCGTTTGCCCTTTATTCAGTTTGTAATTAATCATCTGATAGCTGAATCTTTTCAAGATGACTCCCTTTATGTTACAATATAAAAAAAAAAATTTAAATACAAATCAATAATTAAATAAACTTCAGTGGGCTTGTAGTCTCGAAAGGTAAATATTCAAAAGAATAGATAAACACACTGAAACATGTACAGACATTTGATGATAACCTAGTCACTTCTTTCTATGTACACATTACTGTCTGCTTCATATTAAATTAGATTATGTCTATAATTGACTACGACTGTTAGAAGAGTGGGGATTAGTTTACTCTTCACAATACAATAGAACCTATCTTTATCGAAATAATTAATAATGATAATAATTCTGCTTGACTAATAAAGTGTATTTTCAAGCAATATCCAAATTAACTGAACTGTTTCTAAAACCACTAAATTAACAAAAGACTGTCTTACATGCAGACAGGAATTGGTGGAAAAAATCTGATCTCAAATGATCTTTTTGCTTAGTCAAGCAATGATGATAAAAAAAAAAAAGAAGAAATGTAATTTATTCCTCTCAATCAAATCAGTCGACTTAATGTGTTGCTATATATGGTTCATTGTTGTCTGTTATTATTATTATCTGAAATCAAACAATACATGATAATACGAACATTTGAAGTGTTATGGCCACATTTATCACTTTAATGTTTTGTTTAAAGCCGAAAACAAAGATTGAACACAACCAAATGATTGTATGTGATTATACCTCATTCAACAAGGAAATTAATAACTGTTTGTCTCTCTCCGTCAGTGTATCACATTTGCTATAGTTGACAAGGCCATCGTATCATATCACTACATTCAACTATAATTATAATTGCAGAGAAACACTGAAATCTAAAAACATTATTCAAAAGGATTGGTGTTTGTTAAATATTACAAGGATTTCGTTTTCTTTCTTTTCTTCCTCCTCCTCCCACTGCTACAGAAAAGTAGCAATGACACCATTTCAAACACAAGAATTCTCACTTCAATTACTGTTTTGATAAATACACTTATAATACACTCTACACTTTCTCATTTCTCAGCCACACCTCTCAGCTTCTTGTGATATTTCCTTCATCATCTTATCAACATACAGCTTTTCTCTCCATATGGTTCTATAATGATTATTATCTGAAATTCAACTCTTGAATTTCTTTCTTTCCCTTTTTTTTTTTATTTTTATATAATGCTCACTCAAGCTATAACATTCTACTAACCTTATTCCATTTCCTTAAATTCTAAGCTAGATCATCTTGCACAATAGTGCAGGCCTTATCTCATTGTGCTATTCTACCTTCCATTTACAGCAGTTATGATAATTTCAGGCTATATTCTAAACCGTTGGCGACTCCAGACCAAGTTCATACCATCAATATTTTCTTTCATAAATGACTGTTAACTAATATAGCCGTGCTTAAACTTGAAAAAAAAAACTCAATGACAGTACCCATGAGAACAGAAATAATGTCAAATAGCTTTATCTGTACCACATATCATTACCAATGAAAATTTTAATGGAATCTTTCATCTGAAATTACAGCACAGATATAAAAATGGTCAATAATTCTTCTATAAACTCAACGCAAAGTTTTGTCAGTAAACAGGTCGCGGTTTCAAAGCGATGAAAATATTTTGACACAAATTAAATTTAAATGCTGAAGTGAATCTAATGGCGTTTTTTTTTTTGTGTGTGTTTTTAAATGGCTTACAAACACCTTCCACGCTGCAATTGTGTTTGTTTCAGCACACGATCTCAGATCAGGTCACTTGCTATGGTCACATCTTCGTAAACTCAACACTGTAAATCTTAAACCCACAATGTGGTTATTTTATTTTTCAATGACATTGTAGGGTAGGTGTCAGAGACCAGGTCTGGCTGGTTTGAACAAAATAAAACAGGTAGAATATTTGGGCCATACACAGCTGATTTAAATGCAAAAGTGTTATTACATCAGAGTGTAATTTGAAGGTGATTCAGCTATTACTTCAAGTAGGTTGACTAATTACATAGAGACTCATCTTTGGTTTGAGAGGTAATTGCTTTAATAACATTGCTGTTCAGTCCCCGGTTTAATAACTACATCCTTAAAATTATTTCAAATATTTGGCTTGTCTCCATTCAAAAATATTTATGTATCTACTCTATTGGATTTTATTCAATTTTGTATTTTATGATTTGGAAAAACATTTTGAGTCAATGACCTTTCAATCAGTAAAATTCTGTCCCTTATGAGATTAGATGTAATCAGTTTGACTTTTATATTACCATTTTTTAGCTTTTTAATTACTATAACACCTCCTCCTGAGTTTGGCCTTGTCGTGGTGAGGGGGTTTGTATGCTCTGTAGATCCGAGAGAGTGTTACCGCCTGGAGTATTGCTCCTGGTAGGGCCATTCTAGGTGGGCCAGTCTCCCAGGAAAGTTCCAGATTAACGGTGACCTACACCAAGATGGCAGCTCCACTATTCTAACTATTCTGTGGAGAGCCAACAACCTGCCCAAAAGAACCTTCAACCTATTACAACGCCAACCAGAAGAAACTGGACAGCCCCCATCTCCACAAGATACGTCCTCACCTGCTGTGACCATGTGGCATGTGGTTGACCAACATGAGCCATCTCAAGAAGTATAAGTATAAGAGGGAGGCCTAAATTTGGTGGGTTAGCCAATTAAATCCACTCCAGTACTTGACAGATATTATATTTCATCAGCGCAGAAAGGATGAAGGTTGACCCTGGCAGGATTTGAACTCAGAATGTAAAGACTCAAAAACAATACTGCAAGGCCATTTTGTCTGACATTCTCATGATTTCACCAATCCATCACAGTATTAAGAAGGATGAAATTCACCTAAAACAACTGAAAACAAATAATAATCTAATTATAATTTAAGAATTAGTTTACAAGATGAAAATGATAGAAGGAAGTAGTGCTGTAGAGTGTATTGTGAAAGAACAGAGACGGGATGAGTCAGAAAATTGCACCTCCAGTTGCAAAGAGCAAGAGTTCCAAAAAGGAAGGTTTAATAGTTCACATTATCTTATATAAGCTTCCCCTGTATATATATTGAATGTTTTAATAGTTTTCTAAATATTGCCATGTAAAACAGAATAAAGTGACAACTATAAACAAGACATTACAGTTTTTTAAATGCACACAGACAAGACAGAATTTTAAATCAAGCTCAGATGAATAACCAGCATTTTTCATAAGAATAAATAATTAAACAAAAAACAGAACAAACAGAACTGTATCAATTTTTTACTAATGACTCATTGAAAACAGAGTAAGGAAGGGTGGTTGGAGTTGTTAAAATACTTCTTTCGTTTGTTTGCTTATGTTTTGTTTTTGTTTTGTTTTGTTTTTTGGGTCTTTTGCACTTTTTTTTTCCCTGGTATTTTTGGTTTTCTGACCAAAAATAAAAATAGCTTTTTATGAAAAAGATATTTCAAGCATTTTCATTAAAATGATTTTGGTGACAAAAGAAATACTGAAATCACTGACTGTAAATTGAACTGGTTAAAATTTCTTCATATTCCTTTCAGAAGAAGACCTTAATTTAATAAGTTACAATTCTATTATTCAAAAGCTATATACACACATACATTATGTATGTACACACACTCACATTATAGATATTGTATTCATCACCATCATTTAATGTTTGTTTTCCATGCTGTCATGGGTTGGACAGTTTGACAGAAGACAACCAGTCAGGGAGCTGTCTAGGCTCCAATTGTCTGTTGTGGCATGGTTTCTAAGACTGGATGCCCTTCCTGATGTCAACCACATTACAAAGTGCATTGGGTGCTTTTTACGTGGAACTGGCATTGGTTTCCTTTTTATGTGAAACCAGCACAGGTACTTTTTACACGGCACTGGCACGGGTGCCTTTTATGTGGCATCAGTGCTTTTTGCATGACACCAGCACTGTAGGCGATGATCTAGCAGAATCGTTAGCATATTGAACAAAATGCTCAGCAACGTTTCATCCATCTTTACATTAGGAGTTTAAATTCCACTGAAGCTGACTTTGCTTTTCATCCTTTCAGAGTTGGTAAGTACCAATTACACAATGGGGGGAGGGTCAATGAAATCAATTATAGTGTGTAGTTGGTACACAACATGTCTACAGCTCTTAATAAACTAAACATGTTGCTGCATTAACTAATATGCTACATGAATCCATTGTGGGCCCAGTTTCAAACAATGTATGTCCATGTCAAACTGCTTTTCAATCCTGTGCCAAATGTGTGACCTTAGCTAAATTTTATTGTCAACTTTTGTTGTTATCATTTACCCCCAGGTCACTACAGAACCAATCGATCTATAAATCTATAGATCTATAAATCTATCGATCTATAAATCAAATAATTTCCTGCAATGACAATCCTGTCTTTATTTCAGACTTATTGTATTTACTTTAAGACAGCAGTACATACTTTGAGGGAGGTTTAGCCACTATTTTGGACAGCCATGTAGACCAGGTATATTAACTTGCATGAATGCCTTGGTGGATAAGGATGTTATTAGCCTTACTTTAAAAAAATAATGGGTCACGTTTGAATCTTGTCTGGGACTGTTTAAATAACCAGGAGTAAGAAAGCTGAGGACAAAAGGAAATGAAAACAAAACAGAGTGTAGATAAAAATACTGTAAATATACACACAGCAGAGATGAGATTAATAGTCTGGAAAAACTATTATAATCTTATTAACATGAACTCATCGCAGACATTTAATCAATTATTTCCTTTCTGTAGACACTGTACTTTAATGATGAGGCAGACATTCCAGTAAGATAACTAGCCACAGACTGATGATAATCTTTTCGCATACGAGGTCACTCTTTCTCTCTCTCTCTCTCTCTCTCTCTCTCTCACACAAACACACACACTTTTTTGTAGCTGTCACCACCAGAAACTCTCCTCTTACTCTCAGGTGTTAAACTTCAAGACTGAAGTAGTACCAAACAAGTAACAGAGGCTGATTTAACCTCACAAAGGAAATGATGATGAACCTCAACGAGTTGTGAGATGCTGTGTTAGAGAAGACCCATTACTAACTATGAAAATGTGTGTGTGTTTGTGTGTGTGTATGTTAAATGATATGATATAAATTTGTGATTGGCTGTGTGTGATGAGTATGTGCACAATCCATGAGGAACTGCATTATTGTTGATATTAGAAAAGGAGAGAGAGAGAAGTAGTGAGACTGAAAAGAGAAGTGAGAGGGAAATCAAAGGAATTTTTCTGAACTTGCTGACCTACAATGGTGTTGGCCAGGTAGAGATCATCCAGCTGGCCACAAACAAATTGGTGTTTTGTAAGAGGTACATATATATTCCCAAGCGTATGCACACACATTTCTTTGACACACATGTATACATACACTTACATATATACACATGCACATATAAGCCCATACACAAACCTATATACACATACATACCTATCATGGCTAGGACCCACATCCCAATCAATGATTGACCCTTCTCTTCAAGGCCAGAAGATATTTCAGCTGACAACAATTATTAATACTCTACAAGAATATATATGCGGGTATCTTTTTCACTGTCTGCCTACATAGACAAGAAGATATAATAAATAAAAGACACCAGCACTAATTGAAACTCAAACTGACATCTCCTGGAAATATCTTCAAAGACTTCTTTCTTTCTTTCTAGTAATTGTTGTTAGTTTTTAAATAGAGTTTTTCCCCTGTTAGGATATGAATATATTGTCAGTGAGCAATGTCAACTGTCTTAACTAACAATTAAACCTCAAATTAACTATGATAATATTGAATTCTTCTTAGATAAGTATGAAGTAATGGGAAACAGTAAGCAGTGACTTATGTGGAGGGTGTGGGGTGATGTAAGCAGTAATCAACTGGTAATTAAAAAACATGTTACAGCTTTGTGTCACTGACAATGTACCACTTCACCACAACGCCTGCCGCTGTAATTACTATCACTCTTCATAAACCAGTGAGGAAGCCTCTAAATGGTCATTCAACTTGCTAAAAACAGCAGCCAGATCTCCTTCATATTATATCACACTGTCTTTAAGAATAAATATGGAAGGTTGCATTGGATAATATGATCTTAGATGCACTAAACCTGGATTTTAAAAATAGGATCGTGACCTGGGAAACATTTAATCATAAATTTGCTTGATCAGAGACGACTTTTAACTCAGCATCAGCTTTTGCCATTGGCACAAAGCCCAAATAAAATTATGCCTGTTACATTCACACAGGACTGCAATTTCATAAAAAAGGAAAATGACACCAGTTAATAGCTGGTACTTATCCCTGGAAGGATAAAAGGAAAATTTAACATCAGCAATAATTTCATTTAGATCAAAAAAGTAAATTTATATATATATATATATATATATATATATATATGCAGGCAAAAATCCCCATCACATTACAGTAACTTCTCGTGACAGGATCTTGTGCCTACACAAATTTTAAGAGTATGATCACTAATTTCAGGATACAGTCTATAATTTTCCCATTACAGAAACTTGGATTAAATTTAACAAATTTAAAATCTACACTTTTTTCTTAACCAAGAGGCAACTTCTCAGTGCTTCAGCTAAGATTAAAATATAGTTAACAATTGGAAGATCTATAATCATGAAATGTACATATATATGTGTGTGTGTGTGTGTGTGTGTGTGTGTGTGTGTGTGTGTGTGTGTGTGTGTGTGTGTGTGTGTGTGTGTAGGGAGATGACATGCAGTGTGTTGATTCAGGTGCAATAGGCATTATAGGAGTGGTAGGAAGGAAGCAGTATGAGAGAAAGAGAGAGACATACAGCAAATCTGTGTGATAGGTGCATAGGTGACTGGAGATTTGTCAACTGGATGGTCTTTTGAGGGAGGTGTAACAATCTAAAATGATTTTGCGTAGAGTACTATTACTGCTCCATAGTTCTAAATAGCACACAGCTGTAAGACCAAACATTTTGTGGCAGCTTTTGAGAACTTTAATTATCAGACCAAATTGAGAAGACCTACATGAATCAGACATTCTAGCTACAACTACCTCATCTTTTTGGAGGTATGGAGAACTATATTATCTCATGTAACCTTTATTCAAAACAGCAAGCTGTGATTTCAGGGATATTTGATCACTATATTTAGTAGGTTAGGCAACCATGTAGAGGCTCCTCCATAGGTCAATAGTAATCCATGACAATAAGACAGTCATGGCATTGAAAAGAGATACAAAGTGAAGTGAAATGATGGTCTGACTTAGCATAGAAAATATCTTAAGTTAACAATAGTTACATCTAGAAAGGAGAATGAGATCACCAAAGTACATTTCAGCTGACTGAATAAGATCTTGAGTGAGATAAAAAAAAAAAAGGAAAAAAGATATGAAATCTGTATTGATGAGAAAAGGTCTCTACTGTTTATGGCAGATATTTCAACTATCTTTATTGTTACACGAGATTCAATGACTTCAGTAATTTCAATATCTCCATTTAACAATTTCCTGCTGGCAATTCCATTTAGAGAGAAAGACAGACAAAGAAGGAATGATGAGAGAGGGAGAGAGAGAGAAGTGACAGAGAGAAACAGACAGAAGAAGAAAAGAACAGAAAGAAAAAGTAAAATACACTTAAACTGAGAGACAGAGAGAGAAAAAGAGAGAGAGGTGGGGAAGAATAAATAAGAAACATAAAGACATAAAGTGAAGCTGAGAAAAAGAGAAAGAGGGAGAGAGAGAAAGAAAAAGTGTGTGAGAGAGAGAGAGAGAGAGATAACGCAATGACTTCTGGCCATTAAATAAAATTTACATCATTCAAAATGCTTATTTCTATGGATCCCATTTACAGCTTCACTTTTTTGTCTGCTTTAAAAATGTTATTATTGTGTATGTGTATAAACATAGCAGCAGATACAAACACATATATTACACGTTTACAGCGACACTGATGTACACACACACACACACACACACACAAGTACATGGTCATACATATGTGCATAAATGATAAAAGTGATAGATACAAGTGCTTACATCTACATATTATCCAACACATGCCCATACACACACTCACACTCGTGTGCATTGATAAAAAAAAAACTGACACATAACTGCACATATTAAACACACGGGTATCACTGTTAGATAATGAAGAGACTGTATGATAAAGATTAGGGGTGGCTTCTGTTAAACTGTGTAGAATAAAAATAATAAAAGGATTGGTTAATTTACAATGACAAGAGTTAGCTGCAGATAAGAAATCAAAAGCCAACCTTTGGCATAACAGAACAAAAAATTTAAATAAAAGTACTTCTAAATCTATAGATTTGTGCTAATAAATTTAATCATTAGCCTGTATCATTTATATAATGCTTCACTGTAATTAAATGTTTAAACGAGTTAAGATTATCATTTTCCAGACTATTAAACTCATCTTTACAGTGACGTATTTACAATATTTATTGTCTACACTTATGTTTCAAGCTGTTCATCAAGAAACTGATTTCTAGATCTATGGACATGGTCATAGGCCTTTATTTCTAAGCTAAGCCACTGCTAAAATAATGGACATTAGTTTAAAAATAAAGGTTCCCTGATTTGAATTCAATCTGGCAACAATGTACAAACCAAGAAATACTACATTTAACGACAAAGCTTCAACTTATTGAGATGTTAAGGCATAGGAGTGGCTGTGTGGTAAGTAGCTTGCTTATAAACCACATGGTTCCGGGTTCAGTCCCACTGCGTGGCACCTTGGGCAAGTGTCTTCTACTATAGCCTCGGGCCGACCAAAGCCTTGTGAGTGGATTTGGTAGACGGAAACTGAGAGAAGCCCGTCGTATATGTATGTGTGTGTATATATATATATATATATATATATATGGGAGAATTTACGAAAAAAAACAACAGACGAAGATGCAGTTTGAAAATAACATGTTCCTTTTCTTGAAATACTGGTGAAAATTCCTCAGATTTGTGCTACAATAATAGTCTCCAATTGGTGCCCTACAGAAATTCTTCAACCAAACAGAAGTGCCAGATGATAATAAATGCACATATATTTTGTGTTTGTATATCTGTGTGTGTGTGTGTGTGTGTGTGTGTGTGTGTGTGTGTTGTATTTGTGATTGTGTAGATGGAAAGGAAACAATATGTATAACTATTTAAAAATTATATTAACCATATTAAAGTTTCTCATTTTATTTTTTTTTTTTATTCTTTTATTTCACAAGTTTATAATTGGTTTACGAGGGATTTCTTTCCCATACTAAAATACTAATTAATGAAAATAACAGTAATAAGGTGACAATAATGATAATAATAAAGTAATAATAATAAAAATAATAATAATAAAGTAAAAATAATAATAATAATAATAATTTTTAAAAAACCCACATTATTTTGGTACTTGATGTAGTCCACATACTTATGCAAACTCACAGAATACATTTCAACCTTTACTATCAACAGTGTGCACACATTCCAGATATGGACGGACGGAAGTACAAAAGTATATATTGATTGATTGATTGATCAGCCTTGCAACATGAACCTGCTTCAATATATTTCAGCGGCTTAAGGGTTACAGAAAAAGAAAAAAAGAAAAAAAAAAAGCTCATAATTATGTATCCATAAGATGGATAGACATGACAAAGCATATTGATCCATGGCCTTGAGTCCTTAATGAGGATGTGTGGGGGGGAGTGGGGTTGAGGATTGGCTGAAGCACAGTGATATGTGTGTGTTTCTATTAGAAACTACTTGATTGATTTGCTTTCCTTACTTGAGTCCATCGAAAGGGGTAACCAATCAATTGATTGTACTATTGCACAGAAAGCCATTTCCGGCTTATGGAGAGGTTGTATGAATTATTTGGAATGGAAAACAGAAAAACACAGATTGCTAAGCCATATCCTATGAAAAGTGCAATAATCCTATTTGTTTGCTCATGAGGTGATGAACTTCAACGAGATAAACCTCTTCACATTGAAGAGTGAATCTGTGTGTGTGTGTGCATGTGTGATGTATGAATGCATGTGTGATGTATGAATGCATGTGTACACAAGCACAAGGCATAAAATAGTGGTTTTCTTAGGTTAGGTGAAAAAATCCCTGCATAATAGAAAAATGGGAGGCAGTGAAGTTCATACCTTTCCCATTGCAGGTCAACAATATAGTCTCACTACATGATTGTTACCAATTACATCAACCACAAAGGAGCCACTGTATGATTGCTCACCTTGGTAGAAATAGCAGTGAAATTATCTCAATTCACTCCCTACTGTCTTCAGAGCTGGAAATTCACTCTCTCTACATTATATATATGGCACCCTGTCCTTATTCAGCATGCTAGAAACAAAAGACAAATTTCCCTCAAATCAAATCCTACCGTCTTAATCAAGGACAGGTGCACATTAGATAATGTCATCTTTGATAACCCTAAAAAGATGGGATGGTCATGGTTGGAATATTTTTGAATATTGGAATACTGACCCAGAGCAGAAAGAAGAACAATACCAACAATTGAGTATAAACACTATGTCTTATATACATGTTAAAATATTGTATATTATACGTGACAGTGTCAAGTGTAGTTTTCTGTGTAAATGGAAGAGTCTTTGGGAAGTATCATTATTACAACTGCTTGAAGAAAAGTAAAAAAGAAATTATCGTATCCAGTCTTAATTGCCTCTGTTCCTATGAAAACAAGGATTATAGGAAGAATAGAGATTAAGAAGCAGTGTGTAGGCGTCTACATTAATGTAATTTGTCTCTGACTATGTACAGTTTAAGTGACAAGTATGCAACCTTACAATGATTATTCTGATGGAAATGCGTAGTCATTGGAGATGTTAGCAACAAGATTTTTTTCCCTCAGCAAATGTGAAGATAAGAGATCATTCAAGTTTGAGATTCTTTGATAACAATCAGGAAGGATTCAGAACAATACAAAAGACTTCACTGTGTTAATGGTATTGCAAAATATTGGCTAGATTATTTATACTACTTATGTTCTTTTACTCCTTTTAGTCATTGTAGTGTGGCCATGCTGGGGTACAACCTTCAAGAATTTTAGCTGATTTTCCTGCTATTTATTCTGGTGATCTCAAAAGAGTGAAAAGCAAAAGCGACTAGAGTGCTAAAGACAGAAGCAATTATTACCAAGTATTTTTGTTTGACACACTGAGTCTTCTATGCCTCATTAATAGATACAGACATGAACTTCCAACAGGCTTCACCACAATTTCCATTTACCAAATTTCAGTGACACCACAGCTGTGTTGCTCCAAAACTCTAGTAGAAGATTCTTGGCCGAGGTGCTCTGCAGTGGACTGAACCCAGAATCCTGAGAATATGAAGCAAACATCTTAACCATACGATACCATCATGTCGTAACCTGCCAGGATACAACATGATATCTTGTTCCACTCCACAAGTGGAGAGCATTATGAAGACACATGTTCCCCCAATAAATCTTAGGGGAAACATGTGTCTGATAAAGATATGGTAGCTATATCCTGAAAAACTTGATCAAATGTTATCTACCAGGTCAGCCAGAACCTGCTGGAACTACTCAGCAACAACCAACAATAAATCAAAATATATTCAATTAAAAGCTAAGTTCAGTTTAAATCTTGAAAGCAGAAGGGAATAAATACTTTTATTTGCACAAACACACACATTCATTCATACAATCAAACCTACATATACATACATACATATATATATATAAACACACACATATATATATATATATATATATATATATATATATATATATATACATACATACATACACACACACACACATATATATATATACACATATATCCGTATATATATATATATATACAGGGAAATGAAGAATAAGGCAGAATGCTAAATTGTGAAGCAAATTTTCAAGAAGGAGAATGAAAATGTTTTTTACAAAGAAGTACAAAATGAAGAAAATAATATATAAAAAAATAATATATAAAAAAAAATAATATATAAAAAAAAACTATACCAATACATTATATTGTCTTTGAGCTTTTGAAGTTCAATGGTAATCCATGTAGGTAATGGTTGGAAAAATAAGGATGCATGCGAATAGAGAGTTGTGTTAGGTTTGAGAAAAGGATTAAAAGTTTGTGTTAAGCAGGAAATGTGGTGTCAAACAGGTGTGTGTAAGGGGAGACAAATGTTTTTAGTTGGAGTTATGAACTCTTTTTCAACAGGAACTTCCTGTTGAAAACCTAACACAACTCTCAATTCTCATGCATCCTTATTTTTCCAACCATTATATACATGGATTACCATTGAACTTCAAAAGCTCAAAGACAATATAATGTATCGGTATAGTTATTTTTTTATATATTATTTTTTTTATATATTATTTTTTTATATATTATTTTCTTCATTTTGTACTTCTTTGTAAAAAACATTTTCATTCTCCTTCTTGAAAATTTGCTTCGCAATGAAAGCCGGTTAGAAATCTTTATTAAAATATGCTTCCAATTTAGCATTCTGCCTTATTCTTCATTTTCCTATTATTTCTCCATGTGCGGTTAACACAACCCCACTATTTACTGACTTATATATATACACATATATATATATATACACATATACATATAGATGCATACATATATACAGCCATACATATATACATATACATACCCGCACATATACATATATACATATATATATATATATATATATATATATATATATATATATATATAAACATATACAAACATATATACACTCACACACACATACGCATCTGTACATACAAAGCTATCATTCAGTCAATGTATTTCTAAGATATTTAATCATATTTGTCATGCTAAATTTTAAAGCATTTCACAAACAAACAATAAAAACTATTAAATCAATTTAAATCAGCTTAATCTAATCTAACTGACAAATTCAGAACTGCAGAACAAAATATAAAATCATATTGTCATCGATGTAATACCAAAATAATACCGAATTTATTTAGTGTGTGTGTTTTGTAAAAGGAAATCCAACTCTCAGAAATTTTGTGAAGTCTACAATTAATGAGTAAAAACAGAAAATGAAATATAATTACTATCATTTGATTACATCTTATAGAATAATTTGGAAATAATAAAATTAATTCATTGAAATGAAAAGACAAATATTATATCTATGATTACATGTATTTTCCGAACATTATCAAACTTCACTGTAGACAGTCACAGTTGAACAATTTGTAAAGGATTGATAACGCATAGCTTGTCAACAGCACTGCCCCCTGACAGGAACATTTACCCATTTCACCTTGTTACAAATACCACCAGAGGGAGATATATAAAACACCAATGTAAATAATAGGTTAAAAGGCTCATTATGTTGGAGCTTATTCTAGTTTGAAAGGTGCATAAGCAAGAGTACAAGATGACCCTACTGGATGGGATGCCAGTTCACTACTAGATTAACTCCCCAGCTACTGCTGGTACTCATTTCAGCTGAGTAAGCTAGAGCAACATAGTGCTCCAATGTGGTGGAAAATTGAACTTGCAACTTCACGACTGTGAGCCCATACCTCAACCTAGTCACATCCTACTGTTTTCAATTAAAAAAATACATATTGGATAATGAAGCCCCCAGTATAGATGGTCACAAATGGAACATCCTTTGATCAAAGATCTGCTGGCACAGAGCTAACCTGGGTTAAAACAACCATCTTTTAATAATGGTAATCAATGAAGAGAAAAATTTAACATATGAACAAAAAAAAAGCAAAAGAGGAATATAAAAATAAATAAGTTGTTTTGACTACCAAATAACTTCATAATGGTTTTAGTTGGTCACTAGTAGATTAGTTTATATTTTACAGAATTAGTAATTCATAGATTAGACATTGTATTTCAAATAACAAATAGATTAGCTCTGTCTGTCTCTAGTAGGCCAATAAACAGCCAATCATTACCAATAAAAAGTTAATTGATGAATTTACTGTGTATAATCCTAATTTATATTATTGAGAGAAAAAAAAAAAAAAGAAAATCAATATTTGTGAATATTGCAAATATGATTACATCATAAAATTTAGCAGCAAATTTAAGGTAGCCTCATTACAAAGAAATGTGTGCTAAGCTATCAATATTAAGTTAACACCACCAATTCTAAGAGGTGACAGAAGAAATTTTGAAAAATTCCCTTCCTAATTGTTTGATAAAGAGTGTTAGTCTACTGGTCAAAAGATAGCCAATTCATATCATATCACTTACTGATATAGTACTGAGTCTCTTATAAAACACAACTCACTGGACATGTGGCTATTCAGCCCCAGGTCAAGCAGACCGATCCCTTTCTAAGACACAAGACAGTGGCTTGAGGGAGATTTGATAGCTATTTCTAGCAAGTCAAGTAACCACAGTGAGATTCTCATATTGCATAGCTTAACTGTAACACACGATCATCTCCTCACTACATAGTCGTCTTTTCTGGTTTAATGGTGATCTCTTCGGCTATGCAATCATCCCTCTTCACAATAAGGCCATTTCCCCCAAACTGCACAAATCTTATTGCTTTGCTACATGGCCTGCCCCCTAACTTTTCTTGGCTACCCAGTTTGTCCCTCTTGGTTGCACTGCTATTTCCTCTGGCTACATGGCTGCCCTACCACACACACAGCACCCCGCTCACCCAGTTATACAGGAGTCAGCTGTCCTCATTTCTCCAGATTATATAAGTCATCGTGCTGGAATACCGTTACCTCTCCTGGCATCTCAACCATTCCTCCAGGATACACTACTATCTCTCCGGAAGACACAGGCCTTCCCCTCAACTCATTTGCATCAAACCTGTCATTCGAGCCAGTACTGAACAATATAGTTGCAGTTGCGCATACAAATAATTACACTGCATGCTGTGCATTATAGTTTGTGTTGTGCATACAAATAATTATAGCCTGTATTGCACATTGTAGTTTGCTGTACAATATAGTTTTTTGTAGTACACTGGAATAATTATAGTTACTATACTTTCCACCATTCCATAAAATAATTACCAGAATAGTGTCAATTCAATCCTTTGTATACCTTCCTCTTTTGAAAACAATTACTTGGTGCCTTTGCAAAAGATTCCACTTATTACTGTTGTTTTTCTAAGACAAAATACACAAAAGAGAAAGTAACTTTTTACTGTGTCTTCCACAAGCAACCATGGAAACATCAAATGTCTTCTTCTCTCAAGAATAGTTCATTATAAATAAATCTTATAAATAATCCATTTGTGATCAGCTTAATCCACAGAGCAAAACAAAAGTTAAATTAGAACCAAGAAGGCCTGAATGATAAATCATCAGTGTAACAATAATGTAGACTGCAATATCAGACAATATCAGTAACTGCACACAATGACACTATTAAGACTTCCTGACTTCATAATAATACAATCTACAGGTAAATTAGGCTTGGATGAAATGGCTCTTATCTTTAATCTCTTCATATTCAGGTAAGGGAAATAGTAGGGAGGGGTATACTTTAGAAACAGCTGTTAAGAAAGGCCTATTACTGAAGGCCCCAGCATCAAAAGTGTCAAGAAATTAGGGCAAAGAAATGAATTTTGAGAGAGGAAGATTTGAATAATTGTGGTTAAATAGTGCATCACCTTAACCTCACAACCATTGTGTCCCACATATGTGTGTTTATTTGTTGTGTTTATTTAATAATTAGCAAAGATGATTCAAGCAAAATACAATAATGCTTGTTTCAATACGCTATTTTACATCAAAAGACTTTTCAAACATATTTTGTTTCATCTAGTCTAATAAACATCGATATCTCTTGTGTATAAAATTGTCGCTATATCCTGTCTATAATATTGGTGGAACTTCTGAAAGGACAAAATTAAACACTAGAATTCAAGGAGACTAATGATGGTTTATGTCAGCTGAAATCAGTTTAATATAGACGAAAAAAAAAATGTATTATGTAATTCAATGAAAGTGTGAAGAGGTGAGTTGACAGACAACCAGTGAACAGGCTCGTGGTTCAAATTCAGTTACTAGCACTACTTTGTGTCTATTGACAAAAGCACAACTGTTAAGGACCAAATTTAACTACCTCTAGTTGTTACTGTTTAATCCTGACGATCGAACCAATTATTCAAAGTAGAACTGTACTGTATAAAGCATGCAGTTTTCTTAAATACAACATTTACCAATGTACAATGTTCTGTTGGCAACAAAGGGCCTTTCTCTCAGAGTGAAAGGCAGATTGCATGATGCCTGTGTGCAAGCAGCCATGCTACACTGCAGTGAAACATGGGCTGTGACAGCCAAGGACATGCACTGGCTTGAGAGAAATGAAGCCAGTATGCTTCGCTGGATGTGCAATGTCAGTGTGCATGTTCGACAGAGTGTAAGCAACTTGGGAGAAAAGTTAGGCATGAGAGGCATCAGAAGTGGTGTGCAAGAGAGACAAGTGCACTAATATGGTCATGTGATGTGTATGGACAAGGACAGCTGTGTAAAGAAGTGCCAATCTGTAACTGTGGAGGGAACCTGTGGTAGAGGTAGACCCAAGAAGACATAGGACAAGATGGTGAAGCATGATCTTCAAACTTTGGGCCTCACAGAGGACCTGTCTTTTTCCAAAGAAAGGCCCCAATACATTAAGATTACCCACCTTTGTCTCCTTGGTGTATCTAATTGTTTAAAATTGTTTTAGTTGTTTTCTAAATAAATAATAAACAGAATACAAATAACACACACACTCTTACAAATGTTTTCTTTATCTAATAATATAAAAAATATAATCAGATGGTAATTATAGATATGTCAATAATAAATCTGTGAATAAAGAAAGAACTTTCTGGCAATAACTATGCTAATGAATGAAGGAATAACTCAATGAATACAGGAATAAAAGAATGAATGAATACAGGAATGTTTGAATGAGTAAAAGAATGAACAACTCATTTGATGACTACTAATCATTTTCTCCAAATACAGATTTTTCTGGAAATTTCCCAAAATGCATTATTACATCATTCTATTTTCTGCTAATCACAGCGTATTGTCTCAGACTTGTATACAACTACCTGGTGAGTTTCCATTTGTTATACATACAAAATAGCTTACAGATGTTTTTCCAGTTATATAATATTGATCTCTCATATTGGTACAAGGTTACACATTCACAGGGAAGCATTTTCGTCAATGACTTTGCTTTACACATGCCACTTACCAACTGAGTGACTGCAGAGAGATGAATGGTAAAGTGTGATCTGAACTTGGTACACAAAATAAAAATGGAGCATAATAAATACAATTACTAAGAAGAGGAAGTATGACCTCTATTGGGATAAAAGGTAAAGCTGACTGAGGAAGTATTAAAGTTTATATAATAAAGCATGTGAAGGCACATGGCCTAGTGGTTAGGCTGCTGCACTCACAATCACTAGATCATGGGTTCAATTCCCAGACCGGGCAGCACATTGTGTTCTTGAGCAAAACACTTCTTTTCAGGTTGCTCCAGTCCCCTTTCAATCTGACAGTCTGGTTGGTCACATGTCATGTGTCATCGTAAAGCATAAACCATTTGACCATCTCAGTTGCTTCTATATTTTACATTTGATCAAGATCAATTGTTAAAGTGTGTAGACAACGACATCATAAAAAGTATATTACTGGTACTCGTAGGACAAAAGGCAAAGTTGACTTCTCTGTCATTCTATTTGTCACATGTTATTCTCAGATCAAGATGATTACAGGTAATACATTTAGAGAAATTATATTTAAAAAAACACATATACAACATAAGAGAAAATAAAGTTTACGTTTTATTTTTGGTCATTTTTTTTTTTCTTTTTTTTTGTAGGCCACTGGAAAAAAAAATGACCAAAAATATTTCAGTCTTTAAATACAACAACAAATGAAAGATGTAAAACTATTTGGTGATAGAAAAAATAAGATGGGAATATGGAAGATGAAATAAAGAATATAAGAAAAACAGTGACAGTTTTACTAAATATCTCATTGCTAAAGAGAATATAAATATTTTTCACAAAGCAGAGTTCATGTCAGACTCTAGTGAATAAGAAAATCTATCAAACACTAATATACAGAATGTTCTTGCAACTGTAGTACCAAACTATTACCTACAATAAGAAATGAGTCAAAGAAGAACCCATTATATGGTCACCTGATTTTGCTAGGAATAACAACTAAATCTCTTTCAAATCACATCTGTCATTTTAAATAAGAAAAGATACATGGTTTGAAAAAAAATGGATGATGGCATGGTAACAGTAGGAACGGCACTGATTGTAGGATTGTTCAATCAAGGTTGACCTTGACCTGGGGCTATACAACATCAAAACAGTTCAAGATATATGGTCACCAATAGAAACCAATACAAAGAAGCTGTCAAAGGCCCTATGGTTATTTGTCTTCTACTAAAAAGCAAAAATATTGAACATGAAACATTTAAAAGGATTTTAGATGTTATCTTTTACAATATTTCAGATCAACCATCTGCAAAAAAAAGTTAGAACCAGGGTAGAGTAACACCTCCCCCCCACACACACACTCCACCCCCACTGATCCATTAGCATGCAATCTCAGTTAACATGATTAAACATGGATTTAGAGACATTGTGAAAGAACACAGCAATCAACATGGAGGAGCTACAACTCCAGGCAGTAGCTGTGGTATTGGTGGAAATGAAAGAAAACCATTGAGTGAGGAGAGCAGAATTAAAGAAAAATCAATATGTTAATAAAGTTGTCAAAATACCATGAGAAGTGTAACGGTAACCGTTAACACATTATAGCTTGTGAGAACTAAAAGTGCAAAATAAGTGTCAAGACTTAGAGGAGTTCATGCATTGATGTGCAGATGTGCAGGTTGAACATTACTGCAAGGCCTGCAAAGGTCATGGGTCATGCTGCCACTTTCAACTCAGATACAACCCCTACTCTTAACAGCTATTGATGTATGAGAGAGAAAAATACAGCACAGGTATAAGGTCAAGTTTTGCTGGTTTTATAACACTGGGTGAAACACCTCAGTATATTACTGGTACTTATATAGAATCCAATGAAGGAGTGTTTATGTGGTCACTAAATCAGATTGAAATAATAGCCAAACCTACCCCAGATTACATGCCACCACTTTAAAAAAATGGATGGGAAAAGTGAACAATAGGGCTGGATCAAACACATTTGCAAGATCTATGATCACAGGTCTACTCAATCAAGGCTAACCTGGGGTTAAACAAAGAGAATTGTATTACTGACACTGAAGAGATAGAAAGCAATGATATTTATTAGTACCTACAGTACTAACTACAAAGTGACCGTGGCAGGACATGTGCACAGAATGGAAAGGGTCAAAACTGAATGCTGTGCTACAATCCTGCAACTCATGAGGGAGATTCTATGTAATTGCTCAACCAGCTAGAAACAGAAGCCAAATACCCTCAAATCATATGCTTTAGCCTTTGATAAAAAAGACAGATCGGACTGCAATTACTTGTGCACAGTAAAAAGGGATGGTCATGGTTTGACTGCATTTGATTATAGTTAGCTTGATCAGGACTGACCTAGGGACAAATAACTAACACCGCTTTCAACATTTCTATTATTACTGCTAAGTACAATGAGAAACACTGGAGCCACAATAGCAATGTGTCACACACAGACACACACACACACATATATATATGTATATAACACATAAAACATTCATGAAGAAATCAATATACTAATGTTGTATGTTGCTGTGAGCCATTTCGGCCGTTTAAAATACACATGTCATTATGTTCATGCCTTTATTTCTTTTTAATAGTTAATTGTGAAAAATGTCTTGTCATACATCATTCGACAAGGAATGTAACAGAGTATCAGTAAACAGATCACATGTGTACAAGGAGAGACTTGATACCACTGATAATTATAAAGTGGAAAAAAAGCAAGTGAATATGATAGCATATGTTATATTTAATATAGCCAATATGACTCAAACCACATGATACAGTATCCTTTTTTACTTTTTCTTTTTTTATAACACACAAACTCAAATCAACTCAACTCAAAAATCCCTTACCGAACAAAAAAAAAAAATCAATATATTACATCCTACTGAAAGCAACAAATAAATGCAATAATAGCAAAATTTATATGTATGCACTCTGATGCATGATCAATGTCGCTTAGCAATTAATGTTTGTGTGTGTAGACCTATCTAGAAACATGCCATCATATATATATATATATATATATATATATATATATATATATATATATATATATATAGGCAAATAACATTACACCATCATTCACTTAATGTGGAAATCCCCCATTAAAGCAACAATTTTATGCATGAATGTATTTATATATGTTTTGTATGTGTATCCAAATTATGCATATAAACTATAAAGCAGTTGGCAATTGAGTGGAGAAAGTGTAGGGTCGAGAGTACCCTTTAATCTTGTATTGCAGAGAACATAACTTCTTTAAGCACTGGTGCCACCAAAAAATGCACCCACTACACCCTCCAAATAAAACGCACATGCACCAGTCTATGAGAAGAGTGGCTCACAATAAAAACTGACTCAGATCATGACAAGCCATCCAACCCATGCTAGCATGGGAATTCTGTGAAAAATGATATGATATATATATATATATATATATATATATATATATATATATATATATATAGCCAGCTATAGAATCCATGCTGGCATGGAAAAGAATGTAAAGCAAAGATGATGAGATATACACATACACAAATTATATATACAGAAGGAAGAGTAAAAAATTTATTAACATATCTTAAATAAAGTGGGTATTTTAAAGTCAAAACTGTAATAAAATGAAGATATCTTTTACAAAGTATCTGATCCACCCATTGTAGGACTTGTTCTGCAAAGTACAAACAGGTGTATTTACACAGGATAAAAGGAAGTTCAAATGGATTAAGTGTCAAGGTATTAGTTGTATTTCTCTAAATTTATAGAAGCTTCTAATCTGAGACAGCATAAAGAACAATAGATACAAAAATATTATTTTTTAAAAAAATGGAAAAAAGGCTAAAATAAACCTGACATAAAACAGCACTCAATCAATGACCTAAATTTCTAGATATCATCAGGAAATGTTTCTTTAGAGTATATGTAATCTAATGCAATTTCTGTATCAGAGATTTAATCTCCATATGAATAGAAGCGAAAGTGATACACACACACACACCAGTAGTGCTTAGTCAATAATGAATTAAGGAACAGTTTCGGCTTTTGTATTTGAAATAATGAAACATTATTTTAATAATATAAAATGGAGTCACTGCTGGAAAAGTGTCTGTTTTAATATATTTATATCCATTTTCTTTCTGATGCTGATAAAAGCAGGATTATTTAATTTATTTTCCCATTTTACCTATTTATGTATATTGTCAAAGCAGTTATTTTTAAGGTTCGCTGATCTTTATACCACCAACAAATCAATTGTGATGTAGGAAGTAGTACACATTTTTCTATTAAACACGCCAAGATAATTAGAATGATGTGTGGATAGCCTAAGGGCAGGAGGCATATAAGTCTGGTAGTGAAATACACATAAGCTCATGAACTATAGGTGCCAGTAGTGCAGCACCTAAACTAATCTCTATATATTGCTACTTCACCATGAATAACTAAAGCTTAAATAATAAATATTTATGAAGAGACTACATTTGCAGCACATGTTTCAATCTGTTTACAATAAGGAGAAGCAAGTCTTTTGTTGAACAATGAGACTGACTTTCAATATTGTGTAAGCAACATTTAAAATGAGATATAAAATAGATTTGCTTTAACTGATTCACTTGCCATTTCATTCCTGGCTATTTATAGTAAAGAACTGTTATATTCTATAAATGGAATATGTCAACCACTAATGTCTGCCAATTACAACTGAATTTCAAAGACAACTATATGGTAACTTGCTATCTTAATTATAGAATTCCAACCAGAATGCCAGTTGTCTTCAGGTTTTCTTCTATACAGACACACACATACATACACTCACAAGCTTGCATATGCACACACACACACACACACACACAAGTATTTCTGCGCACACACACATGCATAAGCATGCACACACACACACACAAGCATAAGCATGCACACACACACACACAAGCATAGACATACACAAATATATATATATACACAAATATATATATATATATATATATATATATATATATATATATATATATACATGTATATACACACACACATACATATGTACAAAGTGCTTAAAAGCACTATATATGTGAGTGTGTGCATGTATTAGAGAGAGAGAGACAGACACATGTACCTCCAGATGAACTCATTAGCCTTCATTGATTCACAACCTACATCAGAACTAGCCTAAAGTACCAAAGTATAGTTTTGTCAATCAATGCCAGCAGACAGGAGTTCAATAAAAATAATAAAAAAATTCTTCAGTTGACCTATTAAATGAAGCAATTGTTCTGTGCTGTGTCTACAGTTTCCTTCATCTTAACATCAAATGTGGTTTTAAGAATATTCAGACTGCCTCTTGCTATCATTACCACCATTCACATTCTTATTATCATCATTCTACCAAGCTGCTATTATCTATCATTGCTATCATCATTCACTGCACCATTGTTGAACAGTTTACTCAGAAGATAACACCACTCCTTTTGCTATCGTACAAAAGATTACCTCTTGTTAACAGTGGTCCTTTTAAGAACAATTCCAAATGATATAGCAATAAGACACACTGGCCAAACTATTGATACCATCAGATTTCAATGTTCCTTGATCAGCTTCAGCTCCCCTACTCCATATCAAGCTTGAAATAAACACACACAAATATCACTGCAGCCTACAGGGTCCCAGTGCATATATGCACTGTGTCACTGCCCTATTGGACATAAATATGTCTTGATTATTTAATGGCTTCTCCTTGTGTACCACACATATGCTTCAAAACCTACCTAGTTATAATGTCATAACATTTGTGTTTTATAGAAAGAGTATACAAGAACTGGAATAGTTTTCCAAGTAAGTGCAAAGCTTCAGATTCCAAGAGGAGTAGATGTGACAGGTGTAAATATATCTGAAATTTCTGTATCAAGAGGAATCAATCTAGCTTTCATAGAGAGAAAAACCTTCAAATAACAGAGCAATAGATAACAAAGAAATACAACGGTTTTCTTGTATTATCTTTTATCTGTAACTAGAGCAAAGTAAACAAGATTAATGTATATTTACTAAATGGAATGAAAGTACAAAGATACTTGAAAGAAATTCCTCCAATCAAGATAGGTAGTTGACAAGACAAGACATGATCTCCCCAGTTGTGTCTACAATTAAGCAAATACCAACATTATTTGAAATCAGCAGTAACTTAAAACCATCATAACTTCTACTTACACCATCTTTAAATCATTTTTTAATGGTTTTAATTTGTTTTGCATCCAGGAGCTAGAGATTTTTTGTAGAATACAAATAATTGGGGTGATATTGCTTATTTGTTCATATACCTGACTATATATATTCTACTACAGTTTCGGGCTAACCAGAGCCTTGTGAGTGGATATGATAAACGGAAACTGAAAGAAGCCCATAAATATATATATATATATATATATATATATACATATGCATGTCTTTGTACCTGTATTAGTCCCCCTTCCCCACTGTTCGGCAACCAGTGTTGGTGTGTTTACATCCCCATAACTTAGCAATTCAGTAAAAGAGAACCAATAGAATAAGTACCAGGCTTTAAAACATAAATCCTGGCATTGATTTTTCCAACTTTAAGGCAGTGCCCCAGCATGGCCACTGTCAAAAATGACAAACAAGTAAAACATAACATAATTATTTCAAATTACCTTTCTAATCTTTAGGACTTTAAATTTGGTGCTGCTAAATTAACCTAATTAGACATTAGCTTTATTCTAAATTATGTATATATTCAAATTTTGCATTCACTGCTCTAAATTTGAAAGAGTTAAAACCAGAGGTTTCAGCAGAAAATTTAAAAAATCACACAGAAAACCTCTAGTAACATTTACATTAAAATCTCAGTTAATTCATAACACGATATATATAATAATTATTTAATTAGAAAACTGTCATTCAATATTCTGTCCTGCATAATATTAAATTAAATGGCTTACTTGCAAAACCAGTTTACTATATATAATAATATTGCTGAGACATAAAACATTTGACCTTCAGTGGTCAAATAGCAACAATATAGTAGTCCCACTGGTCCACAAGTTCAACAACAACAAAAAATAGAACCTAATCAACACATCAGAATATATATTAAGCTGTCAGACTTGAAGTTGAAGGTAACTACCTTAAGAAACAAACAAGAGAAAACAAAAGAACGGAGGGCAGCGGGGAGGAGACAGAACAGAAAAATAAACATACATTCACACACACACCACATTCTACAACCAACAAAGCTTATAAAAAACTTGCCAGTATCTTATTTTTCAACAACACACAGTGAAAATGTGTGAGTGACCAGACCAGGTTGCAAAAGTGCAACGAAATTTTGGACACCTCAAACAAAAATAAATGAAAAGTGAAATACATGCAGGCATGGCCATCATGTGGGTGTGAAGCTTACTTCCCAACCATGTGGTCTTCGGTTCAATCATACTGCACAGCACCTAGGGCAGGTGTCTTCTACTACAGCTTGGGCCAACCAGAGCCTTGTGAATGGATATAGTAGACAGAAACTGAAAGAAGCCAGTCATGTGTATGCGTGTGTGTATGTGTGTGTGTGTGTGGATGCTTTTGTGCCTATATTGCGTTTGTCTACCCCCGCCCCGTCCACTACTTAACAACTGGTGTTGGTTGTTTACATCCCTGTGACTTAACGGAGTTCAGCAAGTTACAGGGATGTAAACAAGCCAACACCAATAAGTACAGGGACTGATACATTCGACTAAAACCCTTCCAGGTTGCTGCTCCAGCATGGCCTAAGTTCAATGACCGAAACAAGTAGAAGATAAAAGATGAGTATAATGGCTGTTCTACCACAATATTATTGATCCAGTATCAACAACACAAAGACTCAAATCAAGTCACTTAGTGAACAAATAAAAACTCTGCATAGTCATTAGTTTATATTACATTAGTTTATATTACTAGAAAAACATTTAATTGAAATACTAGACTTTAATAATAATGTAACAACTGATATTACTGACAAAATAGTTTATATAGCATAATTTAAATATGGAAACTGTGTAAAGTGCAGACAAACTATAGAATTGGTTGACTGTGTATGGAACAGACAAACTAGTGTTGCTTTTTGTAAATAAGCATATTCACTAGAATTGCTTAAGTACCAGTGTAGAAAGCAGACAAATTATAATAGTTTTGTAAATAAGGATAGTCACATACAAGTATTAACTTGCTGGCTTGCATTAGCAGAAATCAAATTGAAAATAAGTAAGATGAAGTAAGGACCCAAGGTTTTGTTTCTTTAAATGCAAAGGGCCCTCTTCTAAACTTTTGTTTCTATTTCATCTCATAGACCAATAACACCAGCTTTGAACCAAGAATGAACTTTTAATACAATCACTCAACCTGCTAAAAACAGTAGCCATGTCTCACCAGAATAGCATAATCCTGGTACATTATGTCTAGAAAAAAGATGAAATGGGTATTGCTGAAATCCCCTTTATGAGGTCTGCTGGATCAGGGATGACCTGGGGTTAAACATCAATGAGCTCGTAATTTGACAAGGATCTTTAGAACTATAGGTAAAAGAGAAAATGGTTTTATGACACTCATACCTTTCCCAATATAAAACTAAAGTGAAGCCATATCAATAGAAAATTCTGGGGCCTCGTCTGAAATGTCAGAACTTCACTTGTGGCATACAAATTGATCTTTATTATATCACGCTCCTTTCATTAGAAATAGTCGAAATATCATAGTCTATGAAATGTCTGAAATCTATTGTTAGTCCAGGAAATGTATTTGACATCAAACCCCTTCAAGAATATTTTTGTTTTTATAACTTAGTCAGAAGAGAGAAGGTAGCACCTATGCCATTTCTGCAAGGCCCCACGAGACTGGTGGAAGAAAGGAAAGGGTTATCCTCAGACTGGAAACCTGGGCCTAACAATCATGAAACAGTGGACTCAATACATTCATATACTTTTTATATATTCCAAACCAGTGGGGCCATGCTGGAGAACTACCGTTTATATAAATGTTTTCATAAACTCTTTACAAATAGTGCAGAAAATGTAAGACAGATATTGTATGGAACCTTCACTGTCATCTTAGCAATTGGAAGTAATTTGCACAAGATTTCAGCCAAGTTTTTGTTGCTTTTCCAACATCATATAGCCATTTTTTATCAAAATAATCTCCCTAAGAAAGTTTGAAAATGCGACAGGTTCTATTCCCTTTCCTCAGATTTTATAATAATAATAATAATAATAATGGTTTCAAATTTTGCCACAAGGGCAGGGGATGTGTCGATGGCATCAACCCCAGTGTTCAACTGGTATTTAATTTATTGACCCCAAAACGATGAAAGGCAAAGTCGACCTTGGTGACTTTGACTTTCAAAGGGCAGAGTCGCCAAAATGATAATCTGATGCAATACCAAGCAGTGGCTCTCATGGCTTCTGATCTTAACTGATTAGAAGTGATATCATGTACATGCTTTGTCTTGGTATAAAAGATGGGGCACAACTATGAATTTACAATATAGAATGGTGATGAACTATGACCTCAGACCCTGCCGCGAGAATACCTGGAGTGCTTCACTAATCTAAACAATGATACTTAACTGCTACCTTATTTTATCAAACCAAGAAGGGTTAAAGTCAAAGTTGACTGCAGTGGGTTTTAAACTCCTGTCATGAGGCTTTGCTATTGTCACAAGGCTTTTTCAGAGCTGGATTCTCTATGGGGAGCATGCCCTTGCTTACCCCCATCCTCAGTTTCTAGGCAGGAGTGGTCCCAAGACCAAGGCCCCTCTACCATGGTTTTTAAGAAATGTGATGGAAAATTAGCTCAGGAAGGCAGGGATGCTACTCCCTGTCATAAAATACATAATTAAATATCACAAGGTATCTTATCTGACACTACTTATTCTGCTACTCAACTCCTCTTCTGGAGTCAATAAAATATTTTCTGTTCAAATAAGTGGGAGGTGGAGTTGATTTGATCAACTATCCTTCCTCAAAATTTATGGCCTGATGCCAATGTTAGAAATCTATATTTGCCAATATAATCATGCAATTATTGCAATTATTACCTTATTAATGTACTGATTAACATTTATATATATATACACACACACAGATATATATATAGATAGATAGATAGATAGATATAAAGATAGATAGATATAAAGATTAGATAGATGTTTAAAATTTTTACTGCTGTGTTGCATCAACAAAAAACTGACTTTGGATTCATTTGTGTCATATTTCTGGCAATAATATCTGTTCATTCCTCTTGTGGTCTTCTACACTTAAGCTTGGTTACAAAAAACAAAAAACAATTTATTGTTTTCCACATCAGAATATGAAACGTGACCTTGCAAGTGAGAGGTTGTCAACTATTTCAACCAGCTGCTAAATTACTCAACAGATACTATATTTATAAACACATTAAATATGTATTGTTACAAGTTGTTGTATTCTACTGAGACTCTATAATCATACATATATAGCATATGTGTATGTATTCTTACACACACATGTAAAATAGTATATATATGCTGTAATTATTGTAGTGTTAGTGTATTTACAAACACACAAAAACGCTGAACAGAAATTATTATAACAGTGAAGCCGGTCATAAAACTCAAGAATCCACAAGACCAAGGATTACTTGTTTGTTTGGTTTTTTTTTTTATGTTAGCAAATGAGAAACAAACTCATCCTAGATAGGACTTATGGTTGATTGCAAGTGATTTTTCCATATAGCAAACTGCAAGATGTAGAATAAAGTACCCTGACGAGAGAGTCAACAATATTCATATGTAAACTTATGTGAAGGTGGTGAGCTAGCAAAATTGTTAGCATGCCAGGCAAAAGGCCTGTATTTTGTCTGTCTTTACATTCTGAGTTCAAATTCTGCCAAGATCCACTCTGTTTTGCATCCTTTCAGGGTCAATAAAATAAGTACCAATTGAGCACTGTATTTAACCTCTATTCCAAACTTGCTGGCCTTGTGCCAACATTTGAAACCTACATATATCCTTACTGAAAAATGAACCACATAACTACTTAGACATGTTGCTCCAGTTAACTCAGCTGTAGAAATGAGTTGCAACATCACTGGTGCCAAGCTGTATCGGCCCCTTTGCCTTTCCCTTGGATAACATCAGTGGCATGGAGAGGGGAGGCTGGTATGCACGGACGACTGCTGGTCTTCCATAAACAACCTTGCCTGGACTTGTGCCTTGGAGGGGAACTTTCTAGGTGTAATCCCAGGGTCATTCATGACTGAAGGGGGTCTTTAACCATATATATATATATATATATATATATATATATATATACATATATATATATATATATATATATATATATATATATGCCACACACACACACATATATATATATATATATGCCACATATATATATATGGCGACAAAAACTAATTTCCATGGTGAAATAATTCATTTTCAACAGATTTTTGAATGGAAGTAGATGGAAGAAACAGCAGATAATTGAATAAAATGAGTAGTTTCATTCTTTTCTGAGTTCAAATCCTTTCGGAGTTGACTCTTCCTAAACTATGTATTGGGTTGGCAACTAAATTCCCACCATTTTTTAGAATTTTGGAAGTTATTGCATTTTTAAATTTTGGAATCTTTCCAGAATTCTATTTTTGAATCATTTTGGAATCTATTTTGCTTTTTTTTTTTTTGATTGTTAATTTTTGTTTATTTTCAGATCATTAAAATGGAATGTCAAGTTAAGGAAAACGAGCATTTTCGACACCTCCTCCTTTTTGCTTTTAATCAAGGTTCTCAGGTCGCAAAAGCTGCTCACGACATTTGTGCCATGTATGGAGAGGGTGCCATAGTTGAAAGAACCGCTCGTGATTGATATGCCAAGTTCAAAAATGGAAATTTTGACCTCAAAGACACACCTCGTTCTGGCCATCTAGTTGACTTCGATGAAGAGCGATTAAATCAACTTTTACATGAAAATTCTCATCAAACGACAAGGGAACTGGCAAAGAAAATGGAATGCTCCCACACTGCTATAGAGAGCATCTTCACTTGATGGGAAAGGTTCAGAAGTATGGAGCATGGGTTCCGCATGCTTTAAGTGACAACAACAAAAATCAATGAGCCACAATCTCTGCTGGTTTGCTTGCTCATCACCGCTCAATTCATGGACACAAGCAATGATTTCTTTACTGAATCGTTACTGGCAACAAAAAATGGTGCCTGTACATCAATATGAAGCAGCGTAAGGAATAGCTTAGCCCCGGTAAACAAGCGACACCGCGCGTGAAACAAACGGTCAATGGGGAACTCTATGTTCAGCAGATGGAACGACTCAACACGGCTATTCAAGAGAAAAGACCCACGTTGAAAGGTGGACATTAAACAATGATGACGATGATATGTATAAGTATACGCAATTCAAATAGAGAAGGGACAGCAGCTACGGTTTTTGCAGATCCTCTTTTACTTATTAGATTGATACATACACAATATCGGTGCCGACTTGTTCCCTGATACCTATAGGAAAAACATGAACATAGACCGAGATGTTAGCATGAAAATACGAGCAGTGCCTATTGTGTGTTTAGTCGCTTGACAATTGATGGTAGTGTATTTACATCCCTGTAACTTAGCGGTTCAACAAAAGAGACCGATAGAATGAGTACTAGGTTTACAAAGAATAAGTCCTGGGGTTGATTTGTTCGACTAAAACCCTTCAAGGTGATGCTCCAGCATGGTCACGGTCAAATGACTGAAACAAGTAAAAGAATTAATGAATAACAGATCATTTTAAAAATCCACAGAGTAGGAAGGGCAGTTATAGACCCAAACCAGGCCATAGAGGGAAGCATAATGAGGTGGTGATGCCATAAAAACTAATATACAATATCCACCCCTTAAGCATATAATGTCTTATGTGTATACCATACATGTGTGTCTGTGCATAAGCATATAAAACAGCTGGTAATATGAAGCTGGTCCTTTCTAGGCAGAGTTAAAAGACACCCTTCAAAGTCAGGGTCCATTATATAAATAAAAAAGGGGGTTAACATGTTTAAAATACCTTACACCTTATTGCATATAGTTTTGGGCCACCATGTTCACACAGGGATCACTTTTGTTTCATTTTAGAAAGTCCTTAAAATCTGTACCAGTGATAGAAGTCAAAAATAAGTGTATCTAACACAGGCCCAAGGCCTCACATTTAAGGGAGCAGTTACAGACGCGTATACCCATTCTTAATACATGACTGGTACTTATTTTATCAGGCCCTAACAGGGAAGAAAAGTTAACTATGATGGGATTTGAACTTAGAATGTAAAGAAACATGACTGAATACCACAAGGCGTTTCCACAGCTGCTCTGCCAATTCTGACAGTCCACCACCCTGTTAATATTTCCTTTATTGTTGCCACAAGGATGATAGATGAGGAGGAACATTACAAGAGCTAGTTACAAAAAGGGGAGCCCATATATATTGGCAGAATGAAGAGAAAATATGATATATACAATATGCAAATATATGTGCTAGAGTCCTAAAAGCAGAACAAACTACTTGGGGGCGGGGCCAATCGAAAAACCCTGCAGCCTCACAATTACCCTGACTACCAAGGGCAAGTCCTATACCCCTAGCTGTCATACCTTGGTCCAGGAGACACATGCTGAGAGTAGGCTCATTCATTTAGGCCTTCTTTACTCACTTTTCAACAGATTTACTGAAGGGTACCCACCTGCATCTTGACACTCACTTTTCACCTCTACAGGTGCAACTTTAAGAAGTCGATAAGTGTTTAATCCACGAAGAAACTGTGTCTCCAGTCCTTTCATTGTGCACACTACACAACTTCTTACCAAAGTAACCAGGCAGGGGGAAAACTGCCTACCCTTCCTAACCAAATGAAGGTGGTAGGGGTATCATCATGACGGACTTGGTTAATAGCCGGATCCATGATATATGCAACAACAGCTGTTCGGCAAAACTCCACAAATCAATTATTATTATTATCATTATTATTTCTTAATAATAACAAATATTTGAAGAGAGTTGCCAACAAGGGAACTTAGGAGAAAAAAAAAGAATAAGTTAAGATATTTCGTTGGTAGTTTTCATTATCTTTGGTTGAGCAAACATACCTACGACCCAAAACATTCCTATTATGACCATCCCATAGTTTTTTCAGCCATAACATACTTAAATTTGTGTCCCATTCTTTTTAAGACGACAGGGTGTGATCTAAGTGAAATTTAGCTATTGTTTCTAGGAAGTCGAGCAACGGTGCACAGACTACTTTTGTTGGTTCACCTTTCGTGACTCTATTTCAAAAGAAAGACACCGGTCTAGGTTTCAGTTTCGAAAATAATTAACAATTTTCAGGAATTTAATAAAAATTACTTTTCGTTATAAATTAACAAAAAGCCTCTTTACGTAAATATTTATGTCGGAGAGTTTTTAATTTAAATTATGAACACTTTCGAAAAAAAAAAATGGACCCAGTTTTGTGTCTCTGGGAATAGGGGCTGTCTCGGATGGGTTGGTAATAGAATCACTTGGAGAGAAAGAATTGTAGTAATTTCTAGAATGTGAACATCAATTAAAAATGAGGATTTGTAAATAAAGCTATTTCTTTGTAATTGGAACTCCTATTAATAAATAATAACATGAAGAAAAAAAACAGTGATATGTTGTGTCAGGAGAAAACACTTGAAATTGAATAAGATAAGAAACGATGGGTGATGACGTTTCGTTTACATGGCCCTTCGTTGTTAATGAGTTTAATTAGTTTGATAGGTAGGTAATTGGTTAAGGAAAAGGACATATTTGAGGAAACTAATGATGCTTTATATCGTCTTAAATAACAACAACAACAAAAAATAGTAAAATAAGATGAGTTTCTATGTTGTTTATTGTTTAGCTTCGAGTCAGCCCTGGACAAACAAACATGACTAAAGGCGTACTAGATGTGACCATCCCGTCTTCTAGTATATCGAGCATTAGGTTGCCTAATGCATTCTTTATTTATGACAGTAAGATATTTTGACTGTTATCTCCAGCATTTTGAATGAACCACGAAGAAGCCTCCCTGGTTAGCTAACCTCATAGTCTGATGAGGCGAGGTGCGTTTGTGAAGTTCCGAGACAGGGCCCCTATCCCTTATCTAATTAAATAAATTTCAGGTTTGTCAAAAGTTAAGGAAAAATATATTAGACTGTGAGGAAATTAGTTATAGCCTGTCTCGAAAAGAAATAAAAAGCAATTAATGAAATTATTAAAATAATAAGATGGGTTTGTGGAGATGGGTTTCATGTTTGGGACACAGTTCTTCTGAGAGGTTAGCAGGTAGGTTTGTTTGGAATTGGTTAAAATAAAAGACTAAAGTCCGAAAGAAACTAGGAATTATAGGCTTCGGCTGAAAATTAATTGAAAGAATTTGTAAAATGGGTTGAGTTTATAGAGGCGGGTTTTGAGGTTTTGAGCAGAGGCCCTACTTGGAAACTTCACATTCCTCCAGATGTTTTCCGAAGAAAGGAGGAAGCCCTCACCGCTCCAAACAGCAAAACTCGCCCCTCCTCCACGACACATCCACTTTAAATCTTGATATTTTATGAATTTTATTTTAAAAACACCAGCAGAAACATCGCATTACCTAACATCCATTTGCAATAAACAGAAAAGCTGTGGTGTTGTTGGGTGTAGAATAATAAATCCTATCAACAACAAATAACAAACGAATAAAGAAGGGTTGAGTGAGAAGAACTGACCTGGTGAGTATCCAGAGGGTGAGGAGGACGATAACAATACCGGACATCCATAGAAATACCGGCATGTTGCCCACTTTTTCAAAGCATCCAGCTTGTTTTGTTCAGTCTCAGCCGCTTCACGATAACTTCGCCTTTACGGCTAAGGTTCAACTGCCGTCAATGAGTTCATTCAATGTCGTTATAAAGTCAGATGATAAATTTTTTTTAGCCTTCATTTCTTCCAAAAATTCGTTGTACAGAATTAAATAACAAAAATCTACGTATATAAGTGACTGCTCGGTTTTAAAGGTTCGTGTGGTACTTCGCTTTTTTATTATTTCTTGCTTTAAACGACTGTTTGAAGCTGAAGTGTGAACACTAACAGTTACGACATCACCAGTTAAACTGCTTTCTGCTACTTGTGTCGTCTGCCTGAACAGCTGTAACGGGCTTATTATGGAAGACGAAGCTTTTAAACTTACGGAAGAAAGAATAAGAAGAAATATAATTAACAACATAAATAGATACACTAGATAAATGTATAATACTTTCTAGCAAAGTTGTTGGAATTTATCGACATTTACGCACTTGTCGTTTGTAATTGTCTCTCCTCTTCCTGTCGTCTGCCATTCGATAGAGCGAGACTCGCCAACAAATAATTAGACATAATGAAGTTTATCATTTTGATATAAATATTTTATGATAGACTTTTAGTTTTGGTATCTATTTTCAATGGAAACAGATATAAGTATTATCAAAATTTACTGTTAAACATTAATACAAATAGTAAAGTTCGCAGATCTGTGTAAGTTATGTAGTGGTGAGGGGGGAGTCATAACCTTGCGCTTCGAACGTGGACCTTCTTAGGAGAGGAAATACAGGGGATCCCTAGCTGTTGTTTATTTATTTATTTTTTTTGGTTCATCCCCCGCTACTAAGAATCCTATCCGAAACACTGGAACTGATGCATACAAAATAATTCAAATTTGAAAATTGTATAATTCATAATAACGATTTACATTAAATATTTGATAGGACTGAAATTTATAGTTCTACTTTCTAATTTTCGTCCTAGTTTCTTCAGATTCTAGTTTATTTATAAAAAGAAATATTAAGCAGTAATAAGAATTCCTAACATTTTTTAAAGTAATTCTCAGGAGATACACACAACATTACTTCCTTCAATATAACTATTGGGGAATTTCAACCATGTTTCGTGGTCTGCTACCACAACAGCTCCTTTATAGGATCCAGTTAGCTCAAGACATCATCAGGAGGAACCATGTCCGGTTTCGGCCCCTACTCCTCTACCGTTTTGACGTAGCGCCCCCCCCCCCTTTTCGGAGGTGTCTCCCAGCTCTGGTGTTGGGTGCATGTCTTCTTTCTTCTATTCCCTGGCCTCTTCGATGCAGCATCACCGAGTCAGCGTCCGACTGATTGTGATGTCAAATTCCCCTTTTTATACCTGCTGCTAGGCTCCAGCAGGCTGCCCCAGCAAGTTGTTACGTGGCTGCATGTAACATCAAAGAAATAAATTTGTTTGTTTTTCTTTTGTTTGTTCTTTTCTACACTAAGATCAATGTACTCTCGGTATTTTTGTGTGTTGAAGTCGCTTCCACGTTGTTCTGTGCACAGTATCATATAAATCTGATCGTGCCAACTGTCAGAATTATGCATAATATTTTTGTTCAATAAACAGGCAGGCAGGCTGATGGGTTTCAGAGAGGAGAATTTAAAATTCTGGACAGTTGTCACTTTCCAGACTAGAAAGTAGTGTGGTGTTAAGGAAGAATCGAAACTAGGTTCGCAAACTTAGGTCTTTGAGAACATTTCCCTTTTACAGAGATTACTACGGCGATTTTATTTTTTAATAAAAATGATTTCTGTTATGCATGAAGGTAAGAGTATAGGATCGCTTTCACTACATTTACGGGTAACTCCTCAAACCAGGAAGATAACAGGTAAGCTTTATCACGGCGCTCTACCGTTTCCGACAGATTGATATTCTTGGAAATTATGAGGTCCCTAGACGAATGAAAGATAGAGCTGACTCCAGCAGAATTCGAACTTGAAATGAGACAAAATTAAATACTTAAGGTGTTTAATTCAGTGGCTATACAAATGATAGAATAAAACTATTGGAGCAATTACTCATGGTTTGCTTTCTCAGAAACAATCAAGATCAATTTTTCAAAATATCGGAATCCTAACAACTTTCTGAAAAGGAGTTTATACACACCGTTGACCCTATTGTTACACAGATGGAATTGATACATATACAAAGAGGACAAAATTACTGCTGAAAAATTCATATTTATTTATTTATTGCTTTCCCTGTTCCTCGCTTAATTTCCACACCGGTGAAATAGATGTGGCTGAACTTCTTGAACGACTGCAAGTTGACGGCTATCAAGAGACACAGACAGAAAGAGAATTCTCGAGGGAAGTGAAGGACTGGATGAAGTGATTAGTGCAAGGCCTGGAAGAGTGGACACAATGTAGTTGATGAGAAGAGGCAAGTCAGAAGAGTCGAAATGAACGTAGAAACTAGATCAACCATCTTAGTTTGAGTGGTGAAACAGCACGTTTGTGGGCAAGAGGTTCATCAAAATCAGTGAACTGAAATTTTGGCGATCTTTCGAATTTTGTACGTATAATATGGTGGACGCAGAATGAAATCAAGCAGTTCAATTACTGCCGTTAATCATCAACAATTGATATTAAAGGTAGTGACCATAAAAATGCAGCTGATTTTATTTTACTTTAAAAATTTTGTATTTTAAAAGGGGAAAAATACGAAATCAACTTTCCTACACAACACACATATGTAGTTATACATACTGCACATAAGTATGTACGCATACGATGACAATTGGTGCCTTTTCACTTTCTCTCGATGCAGTTTGCTTTTTCTTTGCTATATTAGATGTACAAAGTTCGAAATTTTTAGGAGGTCGAAGATATTTGTATGTATAGTAATAGCACTGTCCTAGATGTGGGCGTAGAATTGCGGGTTTCACGAGGAAATAACACGGAATAGATTCCTCATTGCTTTCTCAAGGGCAAGGAAGGATTTGAAAGTTATACTTGCAACCTAAAGAAACCAGTTTCCATGATACAATATTTCTAACCAATTGCGCCGACAAGAACATGGAATCAGGGGAGACAACTCCAGTGTTAGTTGCCCCGTTGTGTAGCTCTCCACAGCAGAGAAAAAGGTTAAAAAACTCGCTTGAAATTGACAGTGGTTGAGATGGTTTTCGTCAAATCTCCAGTATGTGGCTCTTACATTTTAAACCCATTCAAAGATACATGTCCATTGCACCAGCGAATTATATGTACTGAATCAAATACATGGTGACGTTTTCAATATTATTTCAGAGAAATACTACTTGAAGAAGCTTTTATGTACAATCGACCCAAACAAGATTGTATCTTCTCAATGAATCGTAAATTTTCCGGTTTGAACTATCTCTTCCGATTTCATTTACATTTTCTACACAGATGTAGATTTTAACGCCTTCTGCAAAAATTACAAGTACTTTTCTGAAAATTAAATAATAAAATGTTTGGAACCTTTACAAATTGAAGGGGGGGGGGGGTTCTTGTAATTTTAGGTAATCAGATCAATCTATTCTCGGCACCCGTGCATGTCATCGCGCCCTTTTCAAACCAGAATGATCCGTGAGTCAGAATATATCTTGGGAGATTGCGTACTATATTGAATTCAGTAATCATCATTTAATGTCCACTTTCCCATGTTTACATGGGTCAGACGAAATTTGTTGGGGTAGATAACTGTATGCCCTCCCTGTCATCTGTTTCCAAGAAAGATAATATTTCCACAATAACAGATTGTTTTTTCACAAGGGTACACATAAACACACACACACATCTACCAAATACACTCAAAAGGCTTGGCTTTGGTTGGCCTGGAGCTATAGTAGAAGACACTTGCCCAAGGTGTTGTCCCACTGCTATGCAATGCAACTGAACCTGAGATCACATGATTGGAAAGCCAACTTCTTAACCACTCAGCGACACTTGTGCATAAAATGGTAAAAGGAATTGAAACTTATTTCCTCCTGACAAAGATACTCCTACATTCAAAGCTATTTGAGTTGAATTCCACATTGCAACAAAATGAATTGATCACATTCTTCTGGATTGGACTGTTGAGAGACTAAGTGGCTTAATTATGACCAAAGAGCAGCAGCAGCAATGCCAGACACAAACGACCAATTCTTCAACTGCTTATCAGATTCTCTTTCAACTTAAACATTAGCAAATAATAGTTATGTCCTAGAAATTGTGACCATAGTTCTTCCTTCCCCAAACAAGCAACTAATGACAGAAAGATTTTAGCTAATGTCGGTTGATCAAGGTTATTCCAAAGGATGTTAGGACAATACTTCATTAGAGTAATTGACATGGTGTTTCAAGGAAGCCATTTTAAATTAATTATTTGATAGCACTGATAATTTGTTTGTTTGTTTGTTTATATATTTATTTATTCACTGAATAAATTGCTGAAAAGAACTAATGATTCTTTCCTGAAATTTCTATTCACACAAATTATTGGCTATAGTGATGAGGAATTCCAAAGGAATGAGTTATTAAAACCAACAGCAATTTTTTGGAATGGTTGTAGAATCTCTATCCACTTGTTCCCAATGACCGTGACAGGACTGAAATTGGAATGATAAGATCATAGTCTTCCTTCTACATAAATGAATAGTTTAAATCAGTGATTCTCAACCGGGGCCCATGTGACCCTTGGTCCATATAAGATTTTGTCAAAATTTATGTGCAATAAATGCTTATACTTCTACAATGCACAAAATATTCTAAGAATTTTATTTGTACAAAAATAAGAGCTGGGGTCAATTCATTTGACTAAAAATTCAAAGCAGTGCACCAGCATGGCCACAGTCTAATGACTGAAACAAGTGAAAGAGAAAAGATGAAAAATTTTTTAATAATCATCATCATAAACATTGTCGTTTAACGTCCGCTTTCCATGCCGGCATGCCAGTTGAATAGAATAAGCCAAAATCATTACATTTACCAGTTGACTTTAAAGACAAGACCCACTCCAGTTTGTATTTCTATATTTCTAAAAGAATTTCAATCACCTGCTTTCATTATAGTTATCTCCCTTGGTTGTTGTTTTAAACAGTCGTGGTTGGAGTTTTTGTCAAATATTTGTTTAGATAATTCTAATTGATGGAGCTAATAATTATTACATGTGTCAGACCCTTACCATATCAGTATTAAAAATAGCAGCAACTAACCGGATACATTTTGTCCATCAAGCAGTCTTGACTGCAATACAGGAAATTCATGTTGTGTTAAAAAGGATGTAAGTTCACCAAGAACAGAACACTCCTCTATGCAGACACCATACACAATATACATATGTGTCGTTTATACTCGGAGAAATCCAGCTGTAGCAAAACATCCTCAGTTGAAAGTCGAGGCAGGATGACGTCACACTAAACGTTTGAGCTGTACATGGCTACTTGAAATGGGTTTTTTTAACCACCACCACCACCACCACCATCTCGTCTTCTTCCAAAATATAGCTAAAAATACAATTGGTCTCAACTCAAGGAACACTTCTCCCTAGAGCCATGTGAAAGTAAACTAACTTGATCATGGACATTGTACCGTGGAACTGTTATGTGGATTTAATGAATCTCTCTCTCTCTCTCTCTCTCTCTCTCTCTAGGTACATAAATATATATATCTTTTTTCAGTTTCTCATACTTCAATATGAAAATCTCCACAGCCTTTCTTCTCAATAAACCATTATTGTTTCTGAAAGTTGTTTTATTTTATGTTTACTACGGATTGCTTGAAGCTAACTTTCTTCCTACAACTCGATCCCTGGATCTTACATTCATGTGCGTGTGTGTGTGTGTGTGTGATCATCATCAACATAGGGTTTCCACCAATTATGGAATGGAAATCAGTGCTGACAAAAAAAAAAAAAGAACTCTAGTCAGATACCAATGGGGTCATCTCATCAGATATTGTTCAGTGACAGGAAGTAATGACAGTGCAGCAGTTCAAATAGCTGGGGACAATTATTAAAGTGTTATCTTGCAAGTTACTTGGTGACCTCACTAGTGCTGAAGCCATGTGAAAAGCACACAGTATACAGTGTAAAGTGGTTAGCATTAGGAAGGGCATCCAACTGTAGAAACTGTGCCAAAGCAGACCTTGGAGCTTTGCACAGTCTTCTGGCTCATTGGCTCTTGTTGAATCATCCAAGTTTTGTTAGCATGGAAACTGGATGTTAAACGGTGATGACGATGATGAAAAATGGTGATGAAAGGGTCAAGGCCTGAAATCCTTGACAGGCTCCACACAGACTACACTAAATTCAAAGCAATATGGAGAGATAAAAACATCACTATAAACAACAAAATCAGATTCCTTTGTGGTGGAATTTTCTATTTTCAGAAGGAGATGCAGAAATTGGAAATCTGGTGCTACTGTAATAAAATTTCAGGTATTTCTTACTTGGACCTCATCGTGAATGACTGGGTTCTTGAAACCATTCAGTATCACACAAGGTTTCATGAAGATCTCAAACAGGGAAAACCTTGCAAAGACCATTCCTCAAGGAATTGTAACAGGAGAATTGGACAGAGAAAAAAATGGTCAGACAACAAGGAACGCACAGTTTAATAGTAAGCGGAGACTTGAATTTTGGCACACAGTTGTAACAGATGGAGAAAAGTGTCACTCGATATGTTGCAACAGTGCCACTATAAGTCCATTTGTAGCAAGAACAGCCAAGACAAGACAATACACATGCTTAAGCATTTATTTGCTCAAACACCAGATATGCATTAATATACAAACTCCAACAAATTTAACTGTATATATATATATATATATATATATATATATATATATATATATGTTCACTTTACTTATAGACACACACACTCATACTTTCCCTGTATTTCTGTGTGTATTGATTCCTATTAGTCTTGCTACTGCTCTCACCAAAAATATTCTACTGGGGTGGTAGTTTTAGAAATGTTGGATGTAAGAGAGGGGGGTAGTAGCAGCAACTGTGGTGGTGAAGTTGGGGCAAATTTTTTGGGTCTTTTGACTCAGGGTCATGTTGTAAAGTGATGTGAAAATGATGATGATGATGACAACAACGGGTGTTGGTGATGGATATAAAACAGAAAATAAAAAAGTGAGTATTTATACAAAGCAAAGAAGGAGGAGAGAGTGTATAATAATAACCCCACCCCACCCCGCCTTCATACCAATCTATCTCACCCCCCTTCCACACACAAGTAATGGAATTTCAAAATAAATAAAAACCATATAAAAGAAAGGTTGAAATCTCTAACAAAGCAGGCCTAAATGGGGAAGCTTTAACTCCCCTCCCCTACCTACAAACAGACCATTTTCCCCCTATTTATCTATACATATGTGTCTATAGGCACAGGTGTGTGTGTGTGTGTACTGTATGGACTGGTATGTCAGTATATGTATGTCTGCATTATTTTGCTGGTATTTATGTATCTTTTTATTTTTTTGTTTTTGTTTTCGTTTCAGTCACTGAACTTGGCCATACCAGGTCACCGCATGGGTCATATATAACTCTCGTTGCTGTAGAATTTTTTGTCTATAGACCAGATGCTCTTCATGTTTCCAAGCAAGGTGATATTTCTCCATGGCCAGACGCGTTTCCTCATGGAGGACTGGAAATGAAGAATTTCGCTTGTATTGATGGTGGTGCTCACTTACAATCATCACATGATGTCAAGACAAAGGCACACATACATGCATGCATACACACACACGCACACGCACACACAATCATGCATACATACACACATACATGCACACACACACACACACATACATACATACACACATGGAAACAGCTGTAGTGAATTGACGTATTATTTATCTGTTGTTATTTACATACATACATACATACATAGGTGGGTCTATTGGTATCATCATTAAGGGGGTGGGGAGTAAAAAGAATCATAAATTTCCAAACTTTGTTTTTCATAAAAGATGCTCCACATCATTTCGAAGGCTGTGGTGAAAAAACAATTGGAAAAACCCCGTCAAAACGGAAATATTCCAACTTATATGATCTTCTTAATCCGAAAATCCGTTTTTCCGAAATTCCTCTCCCCACAAATTTCTTTATAATTGTAATCTATGCCGTTTGAAAAGTATTTGTATAAACTTTCATTAAAAGATACTCATTTTCCTGAAAGTTATGAGGGAAAAAATGGATCGTGTGCATTTTCCAAAAACCTTCTCCCCCCACCCCTTCGGAAAATATTTTTCCTACAAGTTTCTTTATAATCGTAATCTATATCGTTTTGAATGGTATTTTATATAAAATTTCATTAAAAGATATGAGGAAAAGAAATCGGATCGTATGAATTTTCCGAAAGTCCTCCTCCCCATGTTGGTTCGTTTGTGCAAATTTTGGTTTTCAGATTTGTTCACTACACATTTTTGTTTTGTTACACCTGTTACACTTTTTTATTAACGAAAGTCAGTTGATCAGGTGGATAAGGTATTGGACCAAACAGATCATTACTACGTTGTGACTTCAAATCCATTGCAGTTGTTTTATTTTTCTCAGAAACAGTTTATTCAACATAGAAAAGTTTGCAAAAGAGGTCAGTAAGTGCATTTACCGCAAGAAAGAAAAAAACAAAACAAAACAATCTGACTTTAATGGCATTTGCACTTCGTCTAAAAGTAAGGAAGAGAGAGAGAGAGAGAGAGAGAGAGATAGTGTGTGTGTGTATTGGCGTGGTCTGTCATTTAACTTTCACTCACCCAGCTATTTCTGCTGTTTAAGCACCAAATTTATCACTTAACTATCAACAAGGCATAAAAGGTTATGGTGGAATTTTTCTTTAAGGGTCATGCGACGTTTATTTATGGTTACGAGGTTAAACCGAAGTGTTAAAAAACAAAACAGCACAAGAAGCCTGTCTATAATGTCGCTCGATTTGTTAAAAATAGTAGTCAAGTCTCTCACAAATCACACCTACTGTCTTTAAAAAGAAAAAAAGGAAGATCACATTGTCAACGAGTGTTAAAATAGGAGGATTAAGATATAAACGCGTTAAATCCAGATCAGGCCAGGCCACCAGCATTGGACAGCGTTGCGCTGGATGGGCACGATTGGAACTCCTTTGACACAAGCTCATCTGGAACTACAACAGCATACATGCACACACACACAGACACATAAACACACACACACACAGACACTATCATATGCAAAAATACAGAATAAATACACCAGGTGTTTAGGGTTAGGGTTTAGGGCTAAGGTTAGGGTTTTGTTACGCCGAAAACGAGTGGTGTACGTATTCTTTACCTCCGCCGCTATCATATACACCCTTATATAGAGTTAAGTGGAGTGAATTTCACGATTTATATTAGTGCTGCTATTGTTTATAGCCCCAGGTCAGTCTCGATCGAGTAGACCTAAGACAAGTGCATTCCAACCATGACCATCTATTAATCAGACAACGTATGTTGAATTATATTATCCAATGGATCCTTTTGAAATAATACAGGGTCAGCGAAGTCCTTCTATTTTACGGACAACACCCACTTCACTTATTAAACCGCTAATTTTAATTAGACAATAAAATAAACCAAATTTCTTATGGACAGAGAATTTATTCCGTCCACTAAATCCACTCACAAGGCATTGATCAGACCGGGAATATAGTAGAAAACGCTTGTCCTAAGTGCCGCGTAGTGGGAGTGAACCCGGAACCACATGGTTGCGAAGCGAACTTCTTAACCATAGAGCCATGCCTTCAGAATTTCAGAGTTCTTTACACGAATCCCTGGGGGGAAATGTTACGATTAGGCTGCTATTTCTAGCCGTTTAAATGACAGTAAAGAGACTTCCCCTATTAATTCATATTACTGCTGATGTTGTTTGTTAGTCCAGTTTATTATATTATTGTTGTTGTTGTTGATGTTCGTGATGTAATTATCTTTGTTGTTGTTTGCAGGCGTCGAAATGAAGAGGGAAAAACAGAAGCAGTTGTGTAGGCGGGGTAGAAATTTTGGCGGTCAGAGATGGTAAATGTCGAAATCAGGGCAAATACATTATCAAGAGGAAATAATGCTATATTGCCTGCTAACATCATCGCCTTTAATAAGTAATTCCATACTGCTGTTCAGATGGTGTATATACATGGGATATAAATAGAATCCTTCTCGCATACACACATGCTATACACTTGATGCTCATTCACACTCGTCACATACACAAAATACGGAGTAAATATTTCCGTGTCCTATATATATATATATATACTACACTTATTGTATGCATGCATGTAAAGTGTACATTTGCGTGTAGGTGTATATATAGTCTTTTACTCTTTTACTGGTTTCAATCATTTCACTGCGGCCATGCTGGAGCACCGCCTTAAAGCGGTTTAATCGAAGAAATCGACACCGGGACTTATTCTTTGTAGGCCTAGTACTTATTCTATCGGTGTTTTATGCCGAACCGCTAACTTACGGGGACATAAACACACCAGCATCGGTTGTCAAGCGATGGTGGGGCGGGGGACAAACAGATACGCGCACATTATATATATATATATATATGTATATACACACACACAAACATACATACATATATATATATATATATATATATATATATACATATATATATATATATGACCTCATTTGGCTCTGCCTGCTCGAGATTCGAAACCGAATCTGGAAATTGATTCTTAACCTTTTCTATACCACGAAAAGTTGAAATAGATAATGAATGACCTACATTAATTTAACCATTGTTAGAACGGTATATCCATTTTCCTAGCTAGTCTGCACAATTATAAATACTAGAATTCCGTAACGAAAACAATCAGTGAGTGAGAGTGACCAACAGGTAGTAGGCCTTACCGGCTCGAAGGAAAGGCCGTCTTGACTGAAGTAACGTCATATATATATAAATTCCTCATAATATCGAGGTCTCTTTCATTCTTTTGTTGTGTTGCCATTTCTATCAATATATATATATAGGACGGGTTTCTTTCAGTTTCCGTCTACCAAATCCACTCACAAGGCTTTGTTCGGCCCGAGGCTATAGTAGAAGACTCTTGCGTAAGGGGACACACAGTGGAACTGAACCCGGAACCATGTGGTTGAGAAGCAAGTTTCTTACCACACTGCCACGCCTACAAATATGAAATCATGTATGTATTTATATACATGTGTGTGTGTGTGAGTGTGTAGATAGATAGATAGAATCATAATCTCCCAAATACATTTTAAATTTCAGTTATCTACATATTGTGTATATATATATATATATATATATACAATGATTACACTCACACACACACAGAGAAGGAGGAACCTTCAAAAAAGCCGACTGTCAAGATAATCTGAGGGTTCTTCACCGTAACATGGCTGTTTCCTTAGAGTTCTTTATCTTCCTAAGAAGTTTAAAAAGGTATACATGATCTAATTCCTCTCTATCGAAATCATGAGTTTCAAGGAACCACATCAAAGAGACACAATCCTTTGATGAAGAACATAGTAAATCGGTCTGTATCAAAGACACTAGAATAGTTATTAAAATTTCTGCAGTTTTCTATGATGTTTAGGGATATAATAGTACAAGGACCATTTGTAGTGTTTAAACCAAGTTACCTTTCATTCGCTTCACTTTACACTCATTTTCTATGCTAGCATAAGTTAGATAAGTAAGTTATCGAGGTTAAAGGCATCTTAGGGCCTCCATTTAGAAGCCCTTCTGTTGCAAACCCCGACCTGCTTTTCAAGTTAAACATCTCTTATTTCACAAGCTTTTAAAGGGGTAAAGCCAGCAACTGGTGATAGGTTGACAATAGAAATGACTACACCATTTCTAGTAATGTATAACAGCATCTGAGAATGTGGTCAATCATATGATTACTTGATACACACACACACACACACACACGTACACTCATGCACACATATACATGAACACACACACACACACACACACACACGTACACTCATGCACACACACATGCATGTATGTATGTATATATATATGTATATAGGTAAATGATAGGATTGCTCCAATATTTCAGGGGTAGTCTGAAGTATCCAAGCAACCAGGGGATATTTAAATCCGGAGGCACTCCTGGAAATTACTTGTGTGGGTCCCATCTTCGTTAGAAGGTATCCAGAGGCAGGTAATTTATTGTTTAAACCGCAGTTTATAATTATAGTTATGTGGAGAATGTTTGTTTCTCCATTCTCCACATAACTATATATGTATATATACATATGTATTATCATCATTCACCAAATGTCATTCGCAAGACATTGGTCAACACCCAAACAACTGTATTCGTGGGATCAAACCCAGAGCCATTTAGTTGTAACACAATACTCTTAACCACACAGCCATGTCTGTGACACATGAAGGCAATAAATAAAATACACTATGGAAAGAAATAAAAATAATATATATTTCTGTGATTATTTTAGTTAAGATTAGTAAACGCAGAATATGTTATATGTGAAAACAATTTCCTGTAATATTTGAAAATGGAAGAGTCAGCCCTTCCATGCATCCTTCTGTCCATCCATAATAAAAACTCAGCTAACATCACTGAGCTAGGTTAGTGGGATAAAATCAATATCCTAGATCCAAAATAGAACTTATTTACTATTTGGAGAGAAATCACAGTTTTGATTTCAGAACAAAGACAAATAAATGAATAAAACTCCAAAGACAAGACATTCAAGATTAGACATCAGGTCTTGAGTATTTTAACATCATCTCACAGATGTCTGGTCATGTGACACTCTTAACATATTTACATCAATCCTCTGTTTCCGAATCATTGTCCAGCATAAATAGAACGTGTTAGATGCAGCCGTGTTTGATGTCTTTTAAGAAACTGCGAAGCAATGCACTTCTCTAATCTAGATCATACAGATGAGTAAATTAACACACGATGCACAAGACAAACATTGTTACTATCCTCCTCAGTTTCCGACACCAACTGTCTTTTTTCCTCACTTCTATCCCAAAATGTTTATCTGATTCCAACAAAACACTTGATTCTTTTCACACCAAACCCACTTGAGATGGTTTCTAATTCTTTCATATAAAACTGCTTGCCTTAAAGTGTTTTCTATTTAAATTAAAAACCTTGCTCATAATGTTATGTACGAAACATGTTCCAAATATCTTATTGCAGGAATATATATATATTTGCCAAGGCAGCGAACTAGCAGAAACGTTAGCACGCCAGGTGAAATGCACAGTGGTATTTCATCTGTCTTTACCTTCCGAGTTCAAATTCTGCTGAGGTCAACTTTGCCTTTCATCCTTTCGGTGGGTTCAATAAATTAAGTACCAGTTGCATACTGGGTTCGATCTGATCGACTGGCCCCCTCCCCCAAAATTTCAGGCCTTCTGCCACCCAACCTGAAGAAACATCTGGAAACTTTAGAAATATCCTACAATCTAGGGGTATTGCAAAAATTGGCATTACTTGGAACTGCTCACATATTGCGTAAAGTACTATCATTCTGAGGTCCTTGTCGTGACTTTTTCAAGTCACAGTAGAAAACCCCGATACACACAATATCTTCAATCTACAACATCATGATATTGGATGCTGTGCGACGTCTTAAATAATAATAATAATAATAATCCTTTCTAATATAGGCACAAGGCATGAAATTTTGGAGTGGGGTGCAAATGTATCACATTCACCCCAATGTACAACTAGTATTTATTTTATTGACCCTGAAAGGATAAAAGGCATAGTTGACCTCAGCAGGATTTGAAAAGAGTTATATAAAGCTGAGAGAAATGCCATTAAGCATTTTGTCCAGCATGCCAATGATTCTGCCAGTTTCCTAAATAATGATAATCTTTTCCAATATAGGCACAAGGCCTGAAATTTTGGGGGAGGGTGCTGCTTGATTACATTGATGTCAGTGCTTGACCAATATTTATTTTATCAACCCCCGAAAGAATGGAAAGGCAAATCCACCTCAGTGGAATTGGGACCCAGTAAATAAAGAGGAACAAAATGCTGCTAAGCATTTTGTACCGCACTGCTGAGGATTCTGCCAGCTTGCTGCCTTACTGATGATGATGGTGATGATGATGATGATGATGGTGATGATGATGATGATGATGATGATGGTGATGATGATGATGATGATGGTGATGATGATGATGATGATGATGATGATGGTGATGATGATGATGGTGATGATGATGATGATGATGGTGATGATGATGATGATGATGATGATGATGGTGATGATGATGATGATGATGATACCTGCTGAAATGTGAAGGCATAAATATTTAAATTATGCATTTTTTTTTTTTTTTTTGGATTAAATAATTTAAATCATTCAGTAATCACTGGAATCTGATAAACAGTTATTAAATTTCAACATTCGCTGTGACAGAAAAACAACATTTTCTTCAAAAAGCAGTCATTTATAACTTTTCCCAAATATTTTTTCATGAGAATGTGTGTGTGTGTGTATGTGTGTGTGTGTGTGAGGCTGCATGTACATGCTTGGGTGAGCATGCATACAGACAAGCATTTCTAATCTCAGTATTTTCGGTTTACAAGTTTGATATGTTTTTAAATAGTTGTTTGTTTGACTCAATCCCATGAGAATCAGTTTGTGTTTTAACTTGACAAATTGGCTGAGTTGGATGACAAGCATCTTTTGTAAGAATACTTGGAATTCTGGTTAATAAATGATGCTTCAGTTTGGTGTAAGAGAAAAATACTGGACAAAAATGTGATTGAGAGAGAGAGAGAGAGAGAGAGATTAAGTGATTGATAGATGGATAGATAGATAGATAGATAGATAGACAGATAGATAGATTGATTGATTGACACACACACACAAGTGCTTTTCTCATTACTTTCGTCTCTCCTCATCAATCTTTTCTATAGAAGAGCATAAACCTGAAACATTGAAGACTTAATTTTCCTGAGTGTCAAAGCAATAAACCCTGTTTGTTGCTTTATTTTTACCTTGTCTTCATTTAAAAAAATTATTTTTGTACCACATACATACATGTATGTATTATGTATTTATATACATATATGTTTATCTGTACACCCAGATAAATATTTAAAGATGGGGTGGTTTGGGGCTGTAGCAGAAAACATTCTAGGTGCTGGACAGTAGGACTGAACATGTAAACATGTGGATGTGAAAGCATGTGGTTGGGAAGCAAACTTCTTAACCACATGGCCATACCTACTAAGCCTTTACACACACACACACACAAAGGCACTCAGACAGACAGACAGATATACAAATACAAGGATGCATGAGATAACTGTGTCAGTAAGACAGAAGCTAATTAACTGCCATTGTAAGATGACTCCATGAATGACACATATTAACTTTAAAATATATCCAAAGTCGCTTCAGGAAGAATTACATTTTGTAATGGCATCAGAGCACATAATGACTGCTGTCTTAATGAGCTAACAATGGAGCCACTGCTTGGTTGTAGAATCTGCTAGAAATAGCAGCTATATTGTCATCAAATCACATTAGTTATTCTACAAACGGGGAAGAATACATTGGACAATGCAGTCCTAGATACACAATGTCTGAATAAAAGAAAGGAAACAACCTGGGGTGGTGGCATCTTTTTGTCTTTTATTCTTAGCTCTACTGAATCAGTGACCTAAGGCTACACAAGGACAACAACAACAACAAAAACATGTGGCTGACAATGTTTTCACGTAGTTTCACACCTTCTAATAGTACCACAATGTATGAGGACAGATTTGGCATGGCATCTGTCTCTTGTTCCCTCTTATCTGCTTTACATCGATGAACACACATAAATTTTGTCACTCTCGTACAAGCGGAGTCCTTCGTTTCCAATATTCTGAAAAAATATGTCTGATCATGGGAAAACAGGCAAAGGTTGTGCAACAGGAAAAGCATCCAGCCATAGAAAATCTGCCACAATAAACTTCGTCCATCCCATGTACACAAGGACAAGTGGATGTTAAAACACTGAAGATGATGATGTGATGTTTGTAGCTGGAATACTCAACCAAGGATGACCTGGGGCTAAACAACAACTCATAAAATGGAAACTCAGTCCAGTTCCCACTGTTACAATGCCACAATCCTTCTTCCCCTGCACTGTATTCAGAATAGACAACCACTATATCTTGTGTCTGGAAAAATTTGTTGTAAACATTTTTGCCATGGGAAAAACTGCCATAGGAAATTTCGCAGTGAAGGAGGCACATGAGCAGGCTGTTAACTTGGTAACGCATTTCAAAGATATTACCATTCTCTAATTGGTACGTTAGTTGATGAAGTCGCCATTCTTCTATGGTGAATTTCTCTAATGCAAAAATGTTTACGGCAAAATTTTCTACAACGACTATATCTACATTCAAAGTGGACAAAGTAATCTCAGGTTTATTGGATGATGTAGTCTGAGGCATATGATGTCTGAAAAAAAAGAACATTGGAATATCTTTTCATAAGATCATAAGTCTCCTTTATCAGGACTGGCCTGCCTGTGGCTAAACAATAACAACAACAATTTTAAAGGCAAACGAAAATGAAAGCAGTTTTATTAAAGAATGCATTTACATAAATTTTCTTTGTGCTGGAATTTATTATAAAGGCTGGTGCCATGTAAAAAGCTTTTAACACGGCACCCAGTACACTCTGTAAAGTGGTTGGAATTAGATAGGGCATCTAGCCATAGAAACCATGTCGAAACAGACAATGGAGCCTTTGTGGCTCCTGGCCTTACCAGGTCCTGACAAACTGTTGAATCCATGCCAGCATGGAAGATGGATGTTAGACAATGATGATGATGATGATGATTATTAAGAAATTGTAGAATATGATTTGAGGGAGATTTAACAGCTTTTACCAGCAAATCAAACTACCAAGAAGCTCCAATAGTCCCTTCATTGACTCATCTAGATTCAGATTCCTGGGAGGAGAGGGGATGGGATTTTGATGCCAGGGATTTGTTCAAAGGGTATACCAAACGAAATAGTCCTAAATGAAGGTGGCAACTGAAGTGGTCGATAACCTTGCTAAGTAAGATACATCACAGACCCTAAAGTAGATAGGTACAAAGGCAATCCACACGTAAGAAATGTTCTGCATACAATATTTAGGAAACCCTCTTTTGCCACTGGCTCCCTATGACAAGATCTGCAGCTTTACTGAATCTAATATTGTAGCTGGTTGAAATGTACGTCTTTTCATCTTATCTGCTCAATCACGGAACGACAACAATAACAACAAAGTGTCTGAATGAAGGTCAGTTACGGTCAATTAAATCAATGTATTTCTTTTTTATCGATTCCAACAAGTGGGAATACATGCAAAGTCTTGTTTATATCTATATTAACGAGGTACAAGGTCAACTTTTAAGTGGAATGGTACAGACATGAAAGATACTAAGCAGTATGTGATAGTAAATAAAAACCACTTATTTCATGGCGGTCTATCAGAGGAATAAATAACGAAGTCGATGACCATTTACGTATAATAATGCGGACGAAGGACCATTTGATGTTGTTTTCTCCCCGGTTTTAGCGAGTAAGAACTATGAATAAAGACGATCCAACCGTGACTATCACATCTTCTTTTCAAACATAGTGTTTCTGAGACTAAATTATCCTATCATTTCCTGCATACTATAAGTAGTCGGGCATGACACGGAGATTTATTTGCTATTTGTAGCAAGTCATGCGAACTTTACTTAGCTCGCTTCATGTAAAAGGTGATTACATAATCGACCGAATAAATACCAGCGTATTACTGGTACTTACATTACAATAATTGTCCCCCCCCCTTTCGGATCAGCCAGGTGAGGCAGGTACGTAATTACGACAAAGAAGGCGGTTAGTAACTGTTGTGTGGATATATTAACCTATCACCATAGATTACACACAAAGAGGAGAAAGCTGGTCGTCGCGAGAAGAGAGAATAAACAAAGCAATATGTAAGTGGTGGTGGTGGTGGTGGGGTTGGTGAGGTTAATAACAAGGCGATCAACACTTAGCAAGAAGCAGCTGTCACTGGCGACACCATGACATCAAGGCGAAAAGCAATGCAAAGCTAGCAGCTGGGAGGTGTTGGAAAGAGAAGAAGAAAATAGAGTAAATACGACAGTCAGTGGCTTGTAAGGTCGGGTTCCTTCGTCGGCTGATTGACTGACTGACTGGGTATAAAGAGCCGATAAGACTTGGGGTTTCTCTTTCTCTCTTCCGACAATCGGTTAATTCACTAACAAACAAAACAAACACCAGACAGTTATCTCCCCCTCGTGTGTTCCTCTTCTTCGCTGTTACTCCTGGCAAAAGAGAATTAGAAGCGTTTTTAGGAGAAATAGATAGATAGAAAGAAAAGTGTAAGGTGAGGTGGTATATGAACAGCGGAGGTGGGGGAGGGATAGTAGAGTTACTAAGGATGCAAAGGAAAGAGAGATGGAGTAGGTAATAGAGGTGAGAAGAGAGGACAGAGCGGTTAGGTGGGGTCGGAAGAGAGATAGCGTAGCGGTGCGGCTAAGGTGAAGAAGAGTACAAGTTGAATGACAATGGCGGTAATGATGCGATATCATCAAGAAAAGAAAGTAAAATTATAGAGAGATTAGGGTGAGTGATTAAATTGAGAGGTACAACTGTGGAGCGGAGGGAAAGAGAGAAAGAAAGAAATAAGAGAGACTGGGTGGTGAATGGGTAAGAAATGAACGAGCATCTGCCATGTTGGTGGACGGGACGACTTCCGGTTCTTTACATTGGGGTCAACAACAACGACGACGACGAAAGCCGCTCGTGGCTCCACGTGACTAGGAAATGGACCAATAAAAAAGCGTGACATCGGCTTACCCGCCTTGTTCTGTTCCGAGCAAGGGAGAACTTTCTTCTTCATCTGAACTCTTCTATTAAAAGTCCTTGTTCTGATTCCCCCTCTAAACATATTTATTGTAGTCTCTCTCTCTCTTTTCTTTTATTTCAGATTATTATTATTTTCACCGCCATCACCACTCTCATCATCATCCTGCCTCTCTCTCTCTCTCCGCAAGCTGGTTTATTACTACTACTGCTGCTACTGGCCCAATTGAAAAACATCAGTAAATTGATTGACTGACTTCTCTAAAAGAAAGGTGAAAGAAAGGAAGAATAAAATTGTAATGAAGAAAAAGTATGAAAAAAAAACGAAACGAGGCCAGTGTAGCCGAAAATATAAAAACGAAAGGGGGGGTGGATGGATGGATAGAGGGAGAAAAATAATATACATAAGGGGGATGGATAGAAGGGAAAAGAGAGAGAGATAAAGGTTCAAAGAATCAGAAGAAAAGGTCATGTGGATGATTATCCGACTGAGAGGTGCTAATTTAAACAATTTTAAAAGTTGGTTTAACTTGAATAGATGTGATGAAAATAAACAAAGAAAAAAAAAGAAGAAATGATTACAGGTGACGATATATTATTAATAAAGGAAAATGTAGAAATGAGAGAGAAATGTGGTTGAGAAGTGTTCTTAGTAGGAAGAAGAGAAAGTCCGAGAGGAAGCATTGAGTAACGGAATCACGGGGGTGGGAGTGAATATGTGTAAGAGAGAGGGGGAGGAGGGTGAATGCCAGACTGGCTCCATTAGGATGGTTGACAAAGTTGAGACGTGGTAGGAGGAAAAGGGAAAGAGACTAAGTCAGATAGGAAGTGGAGTAAGGTGTGAGGAAAAGGAAAGAGGCTAAGATAAGAACTGGAGAAGGGAAAAGAAATATGAGTGATAAAGAGAAGTGATTAAGGTTGGCGATGGGAGTTTAAAGGAGAGAAGGGTGAGGAAAGAGGTTTGCCTGAAGACAGATAAAGAATTTGAGAGAGGGAGGGAGATAAGTAACATGGTAAAGAGAGAGAGAAAGGAAGGGAGGGTTGAGCAGCAGGTAATTGTGATTGGGATACAGTGGTGAAAGCTTAGGAGTTAATGAGAGGGGTGATAGTAAGAGGAAGACGAGAGAGAAAGAAAGGAATGTACTTCAACTGGAGTAAAGGGATGAGGAAGAGAAAGTTAGAAGAGAACCGAATCGAATGAGAGGGAAAGAAAGAGAGATGAACTATTGACGGCAAGCGGAGGAGAGGGATGAGGAGAAAGTTGTATACGAACGAAAAGAGAGAGAGAAAGAAAGTATAAAGGTAGAGGGAGGAAGGGATGAAGCGGAGAAGGAAAAAAAGAGAGTTAGAAACAGGGCCGAATGGAGAGAGAGAGAGAGAGAGAGAAAAATAATGTAGTCGAGGTTGCTGCCGACCGCCATTTCTGCTACTTACCTGACGAAAGTAGATCCGCCACCGTCGACACTTATTACTTTCGACCCTCAATAAAAAAAAACATCGGGTCTCCTTTGCACCTTTAATTATTTTTTTTCTTTTCCCGAAGGGGTATGTGTTCGTATGTGTGTTTGAGAGAGAAAGAAAGAGAGGAGTACTGACATTAAAGGAGTAATAATAATAATAATGATAAAATAATTATATTATTATTATTAATGCAACCGTAAAAACCAGAATTAAATAAAAATAGAAATAATTTTTCCTTTTCCCCTCGTAATAGTCTTTTGTGTATGTATGCTTGTGCATGAGAAAGAGAAGGAAAAAGAAAAGGTGACGGTACCGAAGTGAAAGCAATGCTCCCTCCCTCCCCCTCCACCACCGGCCGATCATCACCAACTGTGAAACGACTAGAGAGATGACTCCTTAATGAAAGATATTTTGTTGTCAATGTGTCGGGGTGGAGACGTACGTTAACTGCAATTGTTAACTTGACAAATATTGCATAGAAAGAATAATAATAATTATTACTGAAGTCGTTGTAGAAGTGAGAAGAAACAGACAGTTGTTAATCAGCCAATATATTATCTCTCTCGTCACATCACATCAACGATTAGAAACACTGGAAGTCACTAAAAATATATACACATATATATATCGACACTGTACAAATAAATATATATATATATATATATATATATATATATATATACATATTTACACACCGCCTTTCTCTCTCTCTCTCTCTCTAAAGATTATTTTTGTTTATGAAGATAAAGACATTGATTCGTCTCTAAACGGACGAAAAATCCCTTTTTATTGTTTGTTTTATCGACTTGTCATAATTACGGCGACGACGAAGCTTGAAAAGATCGAGGGAGAAAAAGGGGCATCGTGTCTTCTGGCAGGAATTGGTTGAATCTAGAAGACCTTACCATTTATTATTAACTTACTATAAAAAAACTGTATATACAGCTATATATATATATATATATATATATATATATATATATATATATATATATATATATATATATGCAGATAAACGGAATCAAACGATTAACCAACCGAACAATAAGAAATTGAGGTTTCTCTCTCTCTCTCTCTTTGTTTCCGTGTGTCTGGATTGTGTTTCCTTTCTCTTCCTTTGAAATAGCAACTTAAGAACCGACAGTCAATCTCTCTCTCTCTCTCGTACACTTTCTCTCTATCCATGTCCCCCTTCTCTCTCTCTCTCATACACACACCGACACACAGACAATACACGCCATACCACCTCACCATACCATAACCACGCTGACGGAAAGAAGAGGAAACATTGGAATCTATTACACGATAACCGAGGAAAATATTCCTCTGAATATTTCACAAAATATTCATATCTATCATTTTCAATCAAATCCTCAAACGGTTTTCTGAACCAATTAATAAGTGAGGACCATCCAGAAGATAATAAGCAAGAAAACGAGAGGGCACCGACCGTCTACCACATCGCCATTACCAACATCACCACATTATTATTATTGTTTATTATTGTTATTAGTCTTATTATTACTGCTATCATCTCTGCTTTTCTTTCAGTCTTCTCCCCCCCCCTCATACTTGCTTGAGAAGTATTCGTCGCCTGCAACCCTCTCAGCTAAGCTTTTCACTTCATTCCATCCCCCATTACTCTCTCTCTATGTCTTTTAGATTCTTTCTCTCACTCACTCACATTCATCCGTAGGAGAGAAACAACAGTGCTACTTTAGTTTTAAAAGCGGCGAGAGGGAGACGAGACAAGCGAGACGAAGGCAGAAGCCACTAGAAAGGATAATATATATCATCAACTATTTCCTTCCTTTCGCACCATTTTTGACTTTGATATATTGTCGTCCTGCTACTTCTCTGTCTCTATTATCTCACTCTCTCGTTGATCCCTCACTTTATGAACATCTCTCTCTATTCTCTATCTATATTATATCTATCACACTCTCTCTCACACCTCTCTAGTTTAGTTTAGTGAGTTTTATGTTTTAATGTGTGTGTGTGAGTGTTTCTATGTATTTTAACGGCCGTCATTAGTAATTATTGCTTTCTACTAACTTGTACTTTGCACCCTGTTTCATCAGGCAGGAGAGAAGAAGAAAACAGAAAAAAATAACACACACATATAAAGAAAGTGAAATAACCACAGAAATTCTACAGATTATTAAGATTTCAACAAGAAGAGGAACGATCGTATGTAAAAAGCCATCCAGTCACAACAACAACAGCAACAAACCAACCCCAAAACGGAACATTATTTGTTGGCGCTTTTCTTGTGTCTACCTTAGAGACGACATTCAGACGAACAGACGACGACCACGCAGGAAGAAAACACCACACACACACACACACACTCTTCATTTTATATAATATTACAATATATGTATATATATTCACATGTATATATCTAATCATTATACATAACAGAACACAATCTGATATATATTTATATATATATAACACTAGTCTGTATATATATATATATATATATATATTTATAATACAGAAGGATATTACAGCAGAGGATTATTTAAAAAAGAAGAAATATTTTAAAAACCACCCGAAAACCGAACTGAAAATTGGATAAAAACCATTTGATGATTATTTAATTCTAATAATCAATCAAAACGAAAAGTGAAAAAACGGAAAATATACAGGAGGAAAGAAAAAAGAGAAAAGACCTTCTTCACCAGACACCATTAAAGTGGATTTGTGTGTTTTGTATTTATCATACTTGTTTTATTTAAATTGTTTTTCATCCACACCAGACTGTAAAACCACTAAAATAATCCTCTGATATATAATATATATTTATTTTCCATCTGGTTTCCACAATTGGATCTATTTCTTTATATATATTTAGCACTGTATATTGTATTATTTCCTCTAACCACATATATCTGTATCTAGGTATCCATCAATTTAATTAATCATTATATATATATATATGTATATATTTTGATTGAAAACACCAAAGGAGTATTTAAATGTTTTATTTCAACTCTATTTTCTCGTCTATTGTTTGCTGAGAAGTTAAAAATTTGAGGAAGTTATCGTCTGATGATCGTCGTTGTCAATCTTCATTCCTTTCCGTCACTGAATGAAGATCACCACTTCACCATCAGCTCTTTTAAAACACTTCTCTTCCACAACATAAACGAGGAAAAAAACAAAATATTTATACATATACATACACTGATACATATATATATATATATATATATATAATATACACACACATTTATATATATCATAACTGAACAACACATTGTCCGACTTTAAAGGTATTTTATCCCGGCTGAAGGAGAATCGATGGTGAAATAGCAATAGAGAGAAACGTGAATTATTCAGCTAAAATATATATATATATACACAAACCAGAAATATATGTAATACAATATAATATATCTGTGTAAATGTATATGTACCAGTATAAATTTGTACACCCTCTCAAAGACATCTTTAAAAAGGATTAAACAAAAGAAATGTCGGCGGCGACCAGGAGAAAAATCTTTGAAAACATATCATAAAAAGGATTTATTCGATTACAGATTTGTTTCTCTCTGTGAGTACCTGTGTGTATATATGTAAAATATATATACATAGTATTGTATATATATATATATATATATACTTACATATGTGGAAGTTTTTGGAGTATTATTTGAGATTTTTCTCATGATGTTCTGTCAAGAAAGAAAAATTTTGCCACCACAGATCCTTGTATCCCAGATTTGAGATATTATTTATATTAATTAATTAATAATAATAATTAATAATTGTTGTGGTGAAAGTAAAATTATTGAAGGAAAAAAAAAATATATATATTAGATATTTTCAGTGTTGAAAATTGTGAAAGAAAAGATTAAAATACTAAGTCTATATATTATACAGTTGTGAAATAATTCTGTCTATAAATTATATATTTGATTTATTTCCATGTGTATATAATAATTTATAAATATATATACATAAATATATATATATATCTCTGTATGTACCGGGACAAACGGTTCAATGTGATGATGATGAAGAAGAGGAATATTAAGCAACGAAACAGCAACGGAGCAATATTTATTGTCATCAAAAAGGAACAACAGTCAATATATATTTGAAAAATCCAAGAGAAAAAAACCAAGAATTACCCATGTAATTATTTCTTTCACGGGAAATTAGCCTGGATTTTACCTCTCATATATATATATAAAACAATCCATTATATATTTCAATATATATATATATATGTCTGATATATATATATATATATATGCCATATGAACCTATAAATATAGCTATATATATTTGAATATAATATTTCGACACAATTTCTTTTATCAGTGTCGTCATCCATTTATGTAAAAAAAAAAAGAATTCTCATACCCCTCTCTCTCTCTCTTTAATTGTATATAAATTTATATATACATATATATTTATTTATATATATATATTACATAGTTTATATCTGCTTCAGGCGATTCATTGTGTATTTTATTTTTTAAATAGGATCTTTTATTATTTGGAAATTTCTCTCAGAGGTCGGAAAGAAAGAAAGAACTCAATTCCTAAACACCAAACCTTTTTGGAATTTAAAAAAACCCCAACAAATTAAGAAAAAAAAAAGTGGTGGCTTCAATTGTTGTTACTTTTGGAAACAGTGATGCCTACTCCCAGACACCACGATTATTATTATTATTATTATTCTTACCATTATTGTTCTTCTCCTTACTATTCTTGCTACGACAACCTTCGACGATCTTGTGTGATGTTACTAGCATCACCATTGCTACTAGATCAACAAGAACAGATTTAAAGAACCATCAAGGAGAAAGAAACACCTCCCCCCCTTCATCCTTTTAAAAACATCCCCATCCAGGAGCCCACTAATATATATATATATTTATTTGTATATATATATACACCAGAACACATCACACTTTAGACTTTTGTGTGTGTGTGTAAGTAACTAAGTCAATCTATGAAATCCTTTCTTCAATTTGTGTATATAGATAGATGTGTATATATAATTACATAGATTTATTTATATATATATATATATATGTGTATGTATGTATAACTATATAGGCACACATAGACACGTGTGAGTGAATATGTGTGTGTATAATAATATAGTGTATGATAAGCTGTACTGAAAGTGTCTGGTCGACATCATTTTCATAACTCCCCCATCCCCCTCTTCCATTCTACAATAGGTCAAAGAAACAATTGTTACAACAATTACAGAGCGAACTAATTGTCACCAAACGATCAACATGTAAAAAATAACAGTAATATATATATACATACATGGATATATGTTATAGAATATAGTATATGTATATATATTTGTAAAATATCTATTTATTGTGACTCTAAATTACATAAAGATCGTTTGTCATTGAAAACCCCCCATATATAAAGCTAACATTTTATATGCCTAGATCTACAAGTGTGTGTAATATGTATAGATTATATATTACATGTGTGTATATATAGATGTCTAAATGTACATACATGCATATCTACACACCGGTGTAAGACGTACAGTAGTCTGCTGTTGATATTTCACCCGTTTCCTCTCTCTCTCATTCTTCCCCCTTTCTTTCTTCCTTCCTTCCATTTTCTGCCACCCTACTACACCAATACCCGACAGTTTTTGTCAATTTTCACGTGGAAAGTTTAAATTTCACTCCAAATCAAGGAGCTCTGCCCTGGCCCTTCTCGCCAGAAAGAAAGCCAACCAGGAGTTGTGAGATGGAGTGACAATGAGTCACCCTAGTCCTGCGGGAAACGGCTGTTCTCTTGAAGATTGCTACACCAACCTTTTTGCTCTGGTAAGTACCCCACAACCCTTACATTACTTGTTTTTATTTATGTATTTTATCATACGCCACCACATACATGTGTACGGTTTTTATGTATTTGAGTTTTCACATGTCTAAACAATGCTACCCCCCTTTCTATGTGTGTGTGTCTGTATACTAATCCTGGTCATATATATATTTGTATATAAACATATATATGTATAATACTTTTGCTTAAGGTTTTATACACAGTCTATCTGTTTATATATTTATATAAATGTGTACACCACTTTATCTATACATTAAGGTTTTATATATATATATATATATATATATATATATATATATATATATATATATATGAGTGATGACTATCGCAGTATTCTGTGTTTTAGCAGAACATCCACTTGTAAGGGGGGAATTTGCTATTAATATTGCTTTTGTCGTTGATATATATATATATATATATATATATATATATGGTTATATAGAATAATGACCACTAAAGTGGACATTTAATGTGCTAGAAGAAGATCACATGTTGTGTCTACTAAGACCTAATAGTTCTCAAAAGAAATAAATATATATATATATATATATATATATATATATATGTTCTATCCTGTCCATTTTATATGTATGATTATATATATTTGTATAGTTTGTCCTTCGGCTATGGTTTTATATATATATATATTTATATATATAAAAACTACCTGGTGTGTGTGTGTGTGTGTGCGCGTTGGCATTTGCTACCTTTGTTCCTCCTCCCTTGCTGTTTTTGACAGCTTTTCTGACATGAGTTACGTTTTCTTTAATATAACTTCCTCTCTTCGCTGAAAATATGTAATAGCAAAATGAGGTGGGGTTGTGTGTATGTATGTGTATATATATGTATATATATATATACACATACACGTGTAAAATATTTCATATGTACTTATCTATGTGTGAAATTAACAAGTGTGGTTGTGCGTGTATGTATATAATTATATATATATATACACACACATTCACACACGTCTCTAAGCTTTTCATTTGTCTGTATAACCATCTAGCCGTCTGACAATCTTGTCCTCTTTTTATGTACACACGTGTGTGTGTGTACTCCCTTATTTAAAAAATGTTCCCATATATATATATGATATATAGTATATCCACGCCCACATATATAGTATATATACATACATATGCATATATCTTTATATATGTATATATAATGTTATAAATGGTAACGCACGAAACACTAAGTCTTTGAGTCACTCTGGTGCTTCTGCTAAATATTGATAAAAGATATATATATATATATATATATATATACATATATATACACATGGTTTTCTATTGTTACTTGTTTGTATTGCCCCCCCCCCTCTCTCTCTCTCTATATATATATATATACATGCACCACACACACAATGTAGTTTATCAAAAATGCCAAATTCCTTCAACCATTCCTGTCTTTGACCTTCCTGTTCTCTCTCCCTCGAAGCAGGTTACTGAGAGAGATCGAGTCTTAAAAACGCGCGCGCGCGTGCATGTATATGTGAGTGGGTGTGAGAGAAAAATGTGTGTTTGTATGTTTCTGTTTCCCCCCCCCCCTCCATGCCAAAGTCAAACGAACCCATATCACAGTTTTAAAGACTTCATCTCATACGACACCTGTTTACATATAAACCCCTCCCTTTGTCTTTGTACATGTTTATCAATGCTGACACCACTATTATTATGATTTTGAATACACTGCTTGTTGAAACCTGTTCAGTTTCCCAGATGTCTTTGTGATATAAGAATTGTCCTATCTATTTACTTTCAAATATCTTTCGATCCATCTCGGCCTGCACTTCACCTTTTCATTATTCCTACTCTCTCGGTTTTAAATTTTTATTTGTCGAATTTTCCATTTATATGGTGCATGTGGTGTAGCTATTGTGGTTGTGTGGTTTCCCAGGTCGGTAGTTTACACCATCTTGGATTCTTTTTCTTTATTTTTAAAGTGTATCTCTGATTACATTATTTAATGCGGTCACGGACTGATCTTTCTGGCATGTCGACTTATTATGCAGAGGTACATTCGCTGTGTCGTGTATGTATGTATGTGTGTGTGTGTTAGGCATTCGTGTAATGGAAAAACCATTTCCCATGATAAGGTGAAAAAATGTCAAATCGAATTATCTGTGTAATAAATCTCTCTCTCTCTATTTTAAAGTGTGATTGCATGTGTATATGGATATATATACAGCGTCGAAAGTTCATGTTATGAATTTGCATGTTTATCGTACCTGTGGCTTATAGTGTTTAGAGTGCAAACAGCCCAGAAATCTGGTTAAAATCTAGAGCAAAGAGAAGCAGAGTAGTTAAACGGGGGGAAGAAAAAAACTTTTGTGAGGTTACGCATTCTTATCTCCCTTTGTTGCATACCTCTTCTTTGTTGGAGTCGAATTTAGTCGGCTTTCACCGCCGCCATCGCTCTCTCGACATGCTTTGGTATTTATGAATTGGAATGGGTAGGTTTTCTTTTTTCTTGTCTGGTTTTGCATAAAAGGGGCCGTACCCATGACCCCAGCAGACTCTTCCGGAGATGAGGTTGACTAAAAGCGTTAGCAAAATAATTAAACTTTAGTCAACGGCTGGAAAATAAAGCACAGAGAGAAGGAAATTCTGCAGAGACAACCTTCTTGTTAAGGCAAGACGAGGCGTGCGTCGTAGTGAATGGAGATGGAAAGGGAATTGGTACCGTGTGGGAGTACGTGTAAATGGCGGTGGCACAAAACCAAATTCCGAGGTGCAGAAACCACTCTATTAGATATAGAAAAGACAGGAAAAACAGTATTGGCTGGAGTGTAGCCCATTTTTACATGCCATCCAGGCTGTCAGAACTACTAAATCTAATACGTTTATACATCCACGCAATTAACACAGCTGTGTATACAGTAGTCTTTTATAAAGTATTACATCTATTTGTTTATATATCTACTTGTTTATTCTCAAAGCGCTCCAGTGATCGTCGTGCCTCTCCAGCTCAGATCAAGCAGTTCTGATCTAGAAGTCCTTTCCAGTCGTGATCTTCCCATCTTTTAATCAGACATGGTATACCTAGCTAAGACATTAGGATGTAGTTTGAGAGAGAGAGAGATTTGTCTGATATTTCTAGCAAGTGGAGATAGAAGTTTCATTAAAGTTCCGAGATATTTTCCTCTCTTTTATTCGTACATGTTTCTTAAGACTACGAAAAGTATTGTCCCTCGTCGTCCTGTGAGTAGTTACTCCATTATGGGTCCCAAGTGTTTTCTGATTTTTATGAAGAAAACCAGTCTTTAAGATGGTGTCTTTGTGTTAAGGGGATGTATTATCCAGGAGGTTATCTCTTGTGTTACTGAGACCTTCCATCTAAAGCGATCGTTAGGGTACGAGTTGTGTGTGTGTTTAACATTTTAGGGGCGTATCGTTACAATAGTGTCCTCTAGGCACGTGCGGTGATTGTTGAAGGAAACGGAATTGGTGTGACCCCATTGAAGAATGCTTTCGAGGTATTTTGTGAAATTCGGCGCGAGATGTCTAGGTTGCATGTGGAGAACGATTTGATGCAGAAGGAAGGTTGGGGAGGAATGAAAGAAAGGATGGCATAATGTAGAAAGGAGTGGAAGGGTGTTGTCGATGAAGGTGATGATAAGTAGGTCGTTTGTGTATAAGGAGGGAAAGTGTGTGTGGGAACGGGGCGGATTGAGCTCTGGAGGGAAGATACAAGATTTCATAATGCGGGTCAGAAAGAGCTCCGTCAGCATATGATGCGGTTGTGTGATCTAACAGGAAGCCACCGCGATTCGAGACACAAATCAACGGATGTGCATCGCTACATAACCTACTGTTTATAATAAAGTTTTCACCTATTAATGATTATATATATCATATATTTTTTTCTGCCATTTCTGTATGTGGGGACTTATTTTTTTGCAAAAGGAGGCTTGACTTTGTCTTTCTTACCCAACACACACACACACACACACACACACACACACACTATTAATGGCGGCAAGGGAAGCAAAGAATATTGGAATATATCCCTGATGTAAACTTCCAAATCATCATCGTTAATTGATGTGCTCATCATTCTATTGACTCTGGTGAAGTGGCTGTGTTCCTCCCCATTAGATCTTCCATGCCTGTCCTGCTGTTGTTCAGCCACAGCTCTGGTCAAGTAAACCTATAATCGACGATATTCCAATCGTGACCATCCCATCTTTTATCTAGACATAATGTATCTAGCACTTAACTATATTGGCCAACCCAGTCTTCCGCTTTTAAAACACCAGGATACGTTTTATGTGAGAGATTTAGATTTAGCTGATATTTCTAGCAGATGGAGAGGGCACGTAGAGGCTTCGAAGCAAGTTTCAGATTATTTTATCTTTTATTCATACGTAGGATATCTAAGAAGTCCCCCCCCTCCCACTTGTCACCATCTCCTCTACAATCATCGTGTATACATGTGTGTGTGTATAATATACACATATACATAAATCTGTATGTATGTATATAGCTGCGTGTGTGTATATGTACGTTTATATATATATTTTTTCATATGTATATATGTACACGTGCATATAGGTATATTTATATAATGTATTTAAATATGTAATGCGTTTATATATCAAGTGCAAATACTTATAGGTACGTATATATATAAGTACTTGCTTATATATACACATGCGCATGTATATATATATGTGTGTGTGAGTGTGTTTCTGACTCCCTCTTTTGACATTGTGTCAGTTGTATCACTGGTATGCAAGCAGTGACATTCATTTCCAATATTCTGCGAAAAACATGACCTGGACGTGGGGAAATATTACCTTGTTTGGAATCGGATGGTTGGCAGCATGCAGTGTAATCTGGCTGTTGAAGAATTTGCCTCAACAAGTTCCATTTGACACGTGCAAGCATGGAAAAGGGATATTAAAGCAGTGATCAAGGTATATACTAATTTGTAAATATACACACATACACACTTATCTATGATACAAATATTTACATGCACACACACGTATATATATATACATACACACACACACACACACACACACACACACTTATGTATGTATACAAGTATGTTCATATATATAATATATACTTACATATACTTATGTATGTATACAAATATGTGCATGCATATATATATAAATGTGTATATATTGATATGAATATATATTTGTACATATATGGGAGTGCATAACCTAGTGGTTAGGGAGTTGCACTCATGATTGTGAGATCATGGTTTCATTTCTTGGACCAGTTGGTGTGTTGTGTTCTTGAGCAAAACACTTCACCTTGCGACACTGTGTCACTTTGAAACTTGATGTGTGGTACACCTTGCACCTGTTCAGGTAATGTCAATTTGATGGAAGGAGTGTGCTGATGTACAGGACATACATTTGATTGCTTACGAACAAACCATTCTGCACAGATCGTTCTGCAAAAACTGAGTGTTCGTACGTCATCTTCAACAGGAGATTCCATCATATTTATATAAAACGGCTGCTTAACATAGCTTTTGTATCACCTTGAGTATATCCTTAAAGTGTTTGGTGCTGGCTTGAACACTAATATTATAATGTTTATATGTATGTGTGTGTGTGAGAAATCTTTGACAGAATTGGTTGCAATATCCTACTATTCAAATTGTCCAATATTGCAATCTCTAGTAAACTACTGCCCTGGGTCAAGCCTTACCTGGCAAACAGAACCCAGCCAATTCTGATTGATGGAATCCATTCAAGCCCAACTAAGGTCACCAGTGGTGTTTCCCAAGGGACTGCTTTGGGTCCACTTCTCTTTATAGTCAATGTAGATGACATCACAAATGTCATTAAGTACAGCAAAATAAGAATATTGATATGTGTGTGTCTTTGATTCCTTGATTTGGTATCACTTGATGTTTTTAAAGATGCGTCACTCATACAAGCAGTGTTATTTCTTTCTATTCTTCTGTGGGAACATATCCATCCGGGAGAAATATTACCTTGCTTTGAAACAAGATGGAATGGAAGAATATGTGTACAAGATGGAATGGAAGAAGAATATGTGTACAAGAAAATTCCTTCTGCCCAAGTAGATACAGAAAGTAACTATAACAATGTTGATAAACATACACATCGATATGTGTGCACATATTTTCATGATGAATTTCAATTCTTTGTTAAGACCATTGCTTCCTGTTTGGTTTTTGTTGGTTCTTTGAGTAATGATGATGATCAAAGTTCTACAAATGCTAGATTTGAAAATTATCCTACTGGAATATTGAGTAATTTTCACTGAAACTGCCACAGTAAATGTTTTCCTTAACTAAAATATTCAAGCAAGAAACTCAGGAGTAAAAAGTGTAACCACATGTAATGAAGTACAGCCACAAACTCCTTGAATCATCATCGTTTTAATGACTACTTTTCCATGTTTACGTGGGTCAAATGAGAAAGTGCTGGGTAAGAGTTTTCTATAGCCAAATGCTCTTCCTGTTGTCAACCACCAACCCGTTTCCAAGACAGGTAATATCTTGCATTCTGTCGGGCAGCAAACAAGCCTGGATATACATTCTGTGGAGAACTGGAAACAGACACTGAAATGGACCTTTTGTTTACGAATGTCATAAATAGTGCTAAGGTATGTCAAGCCTGGACAGGCTTCTGCAATGCACTGCAAGCTAATCATTTCATTAGTGGAATCCAGTGTTTTTGAACCGAGGAGTGAAATGCCTGGGAATATAGGAGGGCAAATATGAAATCAATTATACAAACATACACACAGGTATGCAAATATATCGCTAATCTTGCTTGGGTCAGACAAAATTTGTTACCGTAGTATTTCTACGGCTGGATCTCCTTCCTGTTTCCAAGCAAGGTAGTATTTCCTCATGGTCAGATGTGTTTTTCATAAAAAAATTGGAAGTGAACATAGTATATCAATGACATGCATTTTACAACCAGCATGCAATGCCAAGACAAGGGTATACACACCCACATCACCATTATCATCATTTACCATCCATTTTCCCTGCTTGCATTATATATATATATATATATATATATATAAACAGGTTTCTTTTAGTTTCTGTCTTCAAATCCACTCTCAAAACTTCGGTCATTCTGGGGCTATAGCCGAACACATCTGTCCAAGCTGAACCTATGGTTGAGAAATGAGCCTCTTATTCACATGTTCAAGCCTGCATCTACATTACATAAATATTAGAAAGAAAAATCTCTGTTAGCTCAAACCCAACAAATTGCAGAATGTTCTTCAAATTATCAGTGTCATATCTCGATTGCAATGGAAGCAGAGGAGTTGTAAACATCATGAATCAAACTGCTTCTTGGGTCATACAAGTACAACACTTTCTGGATGTTTGGCCTTGCATTTTACAAGAAGCTCTTGCAAATACAGTAAATAGTGTACATGCACTAAAAATTGATAGAAAAACAATAGCAAACAGCACAATTCCATATGGAATTCCCCCATTCGGTGAGATGAGTGTCTCCAGGAACTTTGCTGATCAAAAACATATTGGTCAAAATTCAACAGATGGAATTTACCAATGAAAATAACTGAACTTTATTGTGAAACAATTTTAAAATCTGGCTTTGTGTGGGGGGGGTGGGGAAGAAAAGAGAATGAAAATTCACCACTGTTCATCTGATCCTTTGTAACCCAATGCAAAGTACTTGAAAACGTCATTCTACAGATTTTATTCTGAGGATGAAGATGAGATAGTCTGTTAATGGATTTTAAGAATGTAAAGGACTTAGAAAGGAATATGGAAAAATCCTTAATGTAAAAGATCAAACTTGAGCGTAATCGGGGATTTATTTACAAATATAATGTGTATGTATGTATGAGTGTGTGTGTGTGTGTGTGTATATATATATATATATATATATATTTATGTATGTATATATTCACACGCATGTATATGTATAACTATGTATGTAAATATGTGTAATATACATGTATATGTACACCTATATACGTGCGTGCAGGTGTGTATATATTTATGTGTGTGTGTGTGTATATTTCCTAATACCCTTCCTTACATAAACTGTGTTATGAGGTTTGGTGTGTTGCTGTGTGGAGGATTACAAACGTTATTTATTATGTATTTATTTGTTTTGGTTGTTTTTGCTATTTCTATATCATGCCAGATAGATAACCTAGATTCATTGCCATTGATTTTATTGTCTTCCTAGCAAACATGTATGTACTGAGGTAGAAAAATCATTTTACTGCAGCAAACTACTCCCACCTCCCAATATTAAGATTCTTCCCTCCTACCTTCATAGCCGGTTCCCCCCCACACACACACACTCTCCTTTCTTGCAGTGACAGAGCAAGGAGTGTGTTTGGTGTTGGTTCAGTTGTACAGCATGACTTGCTTTAGTTGTGTGTAATACACCTGTTAGATCTCTTTGTGCTAGCAGTTTAAGTTGCTGCCTATTGCATGAATATGTATGTGTGTGTGAAATATTTGGGCTGTGGATCCTAGATAAACTTCTATTGACTTAATAAATTGTTTGTATGTAACACACACACACACAGAGGCACATGCACACAATCATTGTGGACAATGAAGGAATTTTAAAACTAGTAATCTTTTCAAAATAGTTAAGTTTTGTTCTATTTTACCCTTTACCTGTCCAAAACATTTTCACAAGTTTGTCCTAAAATGTTCATGCTTGTTTTCAGACTTTTAGTTAAGCCTTTGTTTCATGTATTTTGAATAATATAAAGCTTTCCTTGCATAAGTCTCATGTTACTCTGGTGGTCGGAAAAAAAAAAAATTAAAAAAAGGGAGTGTATATTGTATATGATGCAGGGATTCCTGGAAAATGTGTCCTATGTATCACACATGGCACACAGAACAGACAAATGGTTAAGGAACCTGGATTACTTCTTGTTTGAGCTTTTAGAAATAACAGCCAATTCCCTTGAATCACATCCTGCCATCTTAAAACAAAAAGCATGTATTAAGCAACTCGTAGTTTTGTATGAAACTACTGTATGGTCCTCATTCAGAGCTGGGATTTTATACTGACGGTTATGAAGAAGAAATCTGTAGAAATATTATCGTCACAATAAAGATTAATTTTAATAATATGGGAATCTCTATTTAAGCCAACTTCCCACCTCCCAGGAAATACCTGAGTTTCTCAGCTACTGCCCTAACCGAACTAGTTGGCTATGTGTACAGTTATGTTACTCTTCTTCTTTGATCGGGTTCCAAACTCTGATGTTCTAAAGACATGTGGTTCTCAAAGTGACAATCACCCTCTTCTATATCAGTGAAATTTTTTGCCCCCCCCCCTTCCTCTTGATTAAAGAGAAAACAAATGATTTTGCATTCCATATTCTCCCTTTGTTTTTTACTGTAGTGTTGGACATAAGTGATGGTATTGGGGAAACACTCTTTTTTATTGCCAGTACTACTAAATTTGCTATAAGACCAAACTTAGAAGTATCCACCCGTTTTTGCATTACTTTGGTAGCTCTGTGTGTGTGTTCATTAGTGTATTAAATGTTGTCAGTATGATTAACTGACCATCTTGATTGTATTTAATTATTCGTGGTGATTGCCTTGCTCAGTGAGAAAAGACAATTTTGCTCCAGGTGCAAAAGGTCGATTTACAAAAAGGCTGACCTTCCTGCCGAGAAGCAGGTCGTGCCACATGACACGAATAATTTCAGAGCGAGAAATTGAGGAAAGAAGACTTGGTAAGATGATATACTGAAAAGAGACAGAGAAATGGTTGGCTAGAAGAAAGGTTATGCGAGGGTACAAGAGGTAACAAAGAAAAGTGTGTGCGAGATGGAGGAGAAGATGCGTTTATGATTACTCAACAGTTTCTATGATTGTGTGTGACAGGGGAATCTGCAAAGCAAATAGTAGTGTCTGTTGGTAATGTTTGATAGGCTGCTGGTTGTGTTAATGACTGAAGCAGTATTGGCTTGTCGATAGGTACAGACATACATGCACACACACATATTACATATATAATTTGTTTTAGCCATTAACAAGCATTAAGGCCATGCTTAAGCACTGCCTTCATATATATTTATATGTCTGATATGTGCATAAACATACAAATAGGTGTTTATACATAATGCACATGTGCATAGATATTTGCTAATGTTAAACAATTTTGTACAACTCTACTTTCATGAAAAAATCCTATTCCTAATGATACTTTTTTTCTCGTTAGGTTCCATTTCATTGACTACTTTTGCATCAATGATAACCTTGTCCCAAACAGATATTGTCATACTTTCCTAACCTTCTTTACTATTGCTACTACTACTACATAGTTAATCTGTGTTATCAAAGACTTGAGAATAAATATGCCAAACAATGATATTCTCTATGAGAGTTAATCAACTGGATTCGGTAGACCCCGTGGCTAAACCCAATGTGCTTTGCCCTCTCAAGCAAGGCATATTGTCACATTTTTTCTGCTTGCTTGGTTAATGACATTGTTCTACCTTACTTCAACAGCTGGGAATTGTGAGCAATAGGACAGTGAAATCTCTCTTTGAAATCATCTAATTTTTGTTAATTCATCATGCTTTTGCTAGCATTGAAATATGGATGCATAGTAGCTCTGTGGTAGTGCTTCACTATATGTTTACACGCATGCTAGTGTGTGTGTGTAATTTATCATTTTACTTTCATTGTATTGAGTTTTTTTTTCTATCTGGATTGTTTACATTATATATTTCCTTCATAGCGTGCATTGGTTGTGAAGATCCCTATTTGTTTATAAAAACTGGTGTATATTATATATATATATATATATATATATATATACATACACACACACACACACACATAGTTATTAAGGCAGTAAGTTGGTAAAATCATTAGTGCTTGGACAAAATCGGCATTCCCTCTTTTTACCAGGCACAAAACACTTTGGACTCTATTGACCAATATATATTCTTTTCCAAGACATTAGAATGAAAGTTGGTTGCTGTATCTACTAGGTCTAGTGACTATGTGTAGGGCTTCCTTGTTTGCAACCCTGATCAAGGAAACCTATGGTGTTCCAGAAATGACCATCCTATCTTTTCCCTGCTATTTCTAGCAGGTTCAATGACTTATATTATCTTGTTACAAACAGGTTTATTATGTTTGTGTTGTTGAAACTATTGTAGTTGGTTATAGTGTTTGTCTTGCATCTTGTAATTCGGTGGTTCTTTCAGGTGTATAAGAGATTCAGCTACGACTATAAACAAGACCGAACTTATTGTATATATGAACTGTCTATATGTGTAAATGTTTGAGTGTATTTGTGTGACACATGCACACATTCCATACACAGACCTATATAATTTATGTATAGGAAATGCAGACATCTATGTATACATATATATACAGTATAAGCATATATTACATGTGCTGTGTGTAAGTAGTATGTATATAATGTTTATAATTATATATATGTGTATATTTATGTATTTACCTGTGTGTGTGTAAATACATGTATAATGCAGGTACACACACATGAAACAATCACATTGAACCAGGAGATGTCAGCAAAGCCAGGCAAAATCCATCCTCCATGACCTGGTTGGTTTGGATGTTGTGGTGTGAATCCTTTTCACTTATGGTAATTGTCTTTACAGGCGTTTCAATGTACACACATTGCATTGTATAGGTGCAGGCATAGCTGTGTAGCAAGAAGTTTGCTTCCAAACCACATGGTTTCAGGTTCAGTCCCACTGTGTGGCTCCTTGGCAACTGTCTTCTGCTATAGCCTTGGGGTCAACCAAAGCCTTGTGGTTAGATTTAATAAGAAGTCTTCTGTGTGTTTGTGTTACTATCTCCTTACCTCCTTACATTGACTTCTGTGTGATAGTTGTAAACAAGTGTCACTGTCATGCAAGCGGTGTCTTTTGTTTCCAATCTTCCATGAAACATGTCTGGTCATATTATTACCTTGCTTGGAAACAAGTGAGACTTGGTGACAGGAAGGGCATCAGGCTATAGAAAATTTTCCTCAACTAATTCGATCTGACTTATGTGAGCAGCAAAAGTGGTTGGTAAAACAAGGATGATGAAATGATGATGTATGCGTGTGCAATTTTTCATTACCACGAAGAACACATCTTATGAAGTAACAGAATGGCGATGTAGAATAATGCTGGAATCTCTTTGACCCATGGCACCAATACCACTAAAGAAATCAAAGTGGGATGAAGAGTATAGAGGTGACAGACATCCCCTCATTTACATCACTGTGAAAATATGCTGGCTGTGCACTTGAAGTTCATTGCAGTGTGTGTGTGATGAACACAAATCCTCTAACACCTATCTTTACAGGAAGGCATATTTCTTCCCATTCATTGTTTTTTTAGAGAATTTGGCCAACTCGCTGCATTTTCTGCTATTCTTGTTGCTTGGGCCTTGGTCTGCTCTGCTCTAGCAGATCTCTGATGTCAGGTGTTCTGCACATGACAATCTCATGTGTCAGTGTTTCTAGGAAAGCTACATTGTCCAATGACTTTTTTAAAGACTGAGGTGTAATCTGAGAGAGCGAGACAGAAAAAGATTTGGCTACTCTTTCTAAACAGTCAAGAGGCTTCCTCGTATGTTCATTCGACACTGCTACCTGGGTGGTGCCCACATGCACTGTAATTGCTAAGAGGCTGACTTGAAATTTTTATGTCTTCAGCTTGTTACATGTCTAGTTCATTTACCTTTTACTACTGTCAGATATGTGTGGGTGTACCCATGTAATTGTATAACTATTTTGTTATTGTTGTTGTTCTAAATTTGGGATGGTATTTCAACAATTGAATAATACCCCCCCCCCCCCCCTACCCTTTCCAGAACATAACTCAGGTAACTCTGCTTGTTCTCAACAGATGTCTTTTAGTGCTGATTCACTCTCACAGTTGTTCTACTTTCTACCGACTTTACTCTCAGATCTTTGACCTGTTTGTCTCTCTCTCTCTCTCTCTCTCTCTCTCTCTCTCTCTAGATTGTTGTTTCATACTTGGAGCTGGACCACAGAAACCAGCTGAGATCTCTTCATTTATTGAATATCATGATTATTGAGAAATTTACATATATATATAAAATACATATATACATATAAAGAGATGTTGATATTTCTGTGTGCATATGACTGTTTAAATCTGTTGATATGTGTGCCCATCTGGAGACTAGAGAAAAGGCCTCAAATCACCATGGAATCTTGCAACAGATCAGTGTCCTCCTGTACATGAGGTTATCATGTTGCCATCTTCAGGCTATAGAAAGTTAAAGTTAGTAGCAACAGATTAATAGTACTATATCCCTGTGTATGTTTATTTGTTACATATAAGTATTGGGGTCGATTTGTTCAATTAAACCCTTCAAGGTAGAGACCCAGCATGGCCGCAGTCCAGTGACTGAAACAAGTAAAAGATACACGCATACTCACACACTCACATATATGCACACACACTAATGGTGTGTTGTAATGAATTAAATAAAAAGTTGTTTAACCCCAGAATGGAAAAATAGAAACAAACTGTGGTGACCCAAGAAAGGACATCCATCTAGCTTCAATCAAGGAACCTACCCTAACCCCAGTAATGGGGAGCTGGCAGAATTGTTAGCAATTACTGGCAATTAAATTCAATTACTGTAATATATTTTGAGTTCAAATTCTGCTGAGGTTGACTTTGCCCTTTATTCTTTCAGGGTGGATAAAGTAAGTGCCAGTTGAGTACTGAAGCCGACGTACCCTCTCCTGCTCCAAATTGCTGGCCTTTTGCCATATTTTGAAACCATTATTTCTAGCTTTAGTACAGAGACAAACTTACTTTTATAAATGAGGTGGTGCAGCGATAAATTAAGTGTCCCACCACCCATGACAGCATGGAAGGTGGATGTTAAATGATGATGGTTTAGTATTCTCTAAAATCTAATCAGCCATTTGTGGATACAAACTCCCAAGTTTTGTTATGTATTGAAATATTTCAGAGGAATACCACTGGATTCCAGTAATCTTGGTATTTGATTGGTGCACAGTTTATCGAACCCTCGGAGGAATCAAAACTGAAGGAGACTTAAAAGCAATCTAAATATATAAATAAATGCCTGTGTATTACTTAATATCACTGTTTTGTACTCCAATTTTAAAGTCCTCTGGGGAAAGTGATAGAGTTGGGTTGTAAACTGACTCCTGTCCAATGAAATCTCAGTCCTACTTTAATGGCTCATGAAACATAATGTTCTGTGAAACACTACTATTATTATTATTATTATTATTATCATTATCAATGCAGTGAGCTGGCAGAATTGTTAGCACGCCGGGCAAAATGCTTAGCCATATTTCGTCTGTCTTTATGTTCTGAGTTCAAATTCTGCTGAGGTCGACTTTGCCTTTCATCCTTTCAGGGTCAATGAAATATGTACCAGTTGCACACTGGGGTTGATCTAATCGACTGGCCTCCTCTCACCAAATTTCAGGCCTTGTGCCTAGACTAGAAAAGATTATTATTATTGTCATTATTAAAATATCATTACTTATTTATATTTCTTCTCTACAAGTGTACTTTCTCTTTCGTTTTCTCCTGTTTTGCTTTCTACTCTTGGAACATTTACATCTCATCTCTCACTCTCTATGACCCTACAATTTTTTTCTGCAAATACTTGCTTTTTTCTCCAAATACCTGCTTTTTTTTTTTTTCTGAATTGGACTGGCTCTCATGCAGGTAGCATGTAAAAAACACCTTTTGAGTGTGGTCGTTGCTAGAACCGCCTGACTGGCCCTCATGCCGGTGTCATGTAAAAGCACCCACTACACTCTTGGAGTGGTTGGCATTAGGAAGGGCATCCAGCTGTAGAAACTTTGCCAGATCAGATTGAGCCTGGTGCAGCCTCTGGCTCACCAGTCCACAGTGAAACTGTCCAACCAATTCCAGCATGGAAAGTGGACATTAAACGATGATGATATATATATTCCCCTCTCTCTCTCTCTCTCTTCTATCAAGTCCCTATTTTACACTTTACACCTACCTGTTCCCACTTTTGTTTCGATCACTTCATGAATTCCTACTCTTCCCCCTCTAATCTCACACTTTCTTTATCTCTGGTCCACCCACCACCTCTCCTGTTTCATATCTCTTCACCATATCTTACCTGTCACCATTTCTTGTCATACTTGTCACAAGTGTTTATATATATGTTTATACATACATATATATATATATATATATATATATATATATATATATATATATATATATATATATAAAAAATGACCTGTCATGACCCGAGAAGTAAAATAAGCCACAAAAGAACCCCCCCCCCCCCGATAATAATCCTCTCCTTGCAGACAGCACCTAACCATAAACCAGTGAAGCTGAGGCATAGTAAACTGAATCAAACCTAATATATTACTGGTACACCACCCCACTAGCCTTTCACCATGGTGCTGAGAGTTGAACTTGAAGCGTGAAGGAACATAACTAAACATGTTGAGACCGTTTCATTTTCTTTAAGTCCTGTCTACTTTCTTCCTCAATGGTTTACAAATTCCATTTTGTTTCCATTTTTTTCTTTTTTAACAATATACAGCGAAATTATAAGGTGTGAAAAAAAAAAAAGAAATGCAAAAAAAATACTTGCATCTCATTTACATTTAGTCATTCGTATATAACCCCCCCCATCTTTCTCCTCTTCCTTCACTATGTCTGCCTTCTTCTGGATCACCTTTAATTGTTAACTATATACATATATACTACAGTGCAGTAGACTTCCTGTATGAGTGAGCTGGTGGTGGTGGTGGTGGTGGTGGTGAGAAGATTTGTCTTTTCAAGTCTATTTTATTTGCTGTCCTCCTCAGTAAAACAGCACAGATCAGAACCAAATGACCTTTTCAATTGTCTGCACTATCATTTCCACCTACTCTCCCTCCTAGTTTGCTCCTTCAAATTTGAGGGAGATTTTTTATGTTTCTTTCCCCCTAACCTGCCCCTATGGTGTCAGCCATCTTGCTGATTTTCCTTCCTCTGACCATGATATATGTGCGTTTGCGTGTGTATATTATACATATATATTTGTTGTGGAGACAGAGATCATTCATGAGTGTTCATTACTCAATTATTGTGGTCCACTCTATTTTGGGTTAATTAGACTGGAGCCAAATCAATTTGCATTTTAAATTTGCTATCTTACAATGCATATTTATTAAATTTAATTACTGAAATATAAAATAATTATATATATGTATACTTGTGTACATATTATATGTATACCCCTGCATGTATTATGTATGTTTATATATATATATATATATATATATATATATATATATATATTGCTGATAACATTAGTTTTCATCCAGTCAACAAAATTAAGCAGTGTTGACCCTAGTTAGTAACTTTGATGGCTGACGGTTTGGGAAATGTAGGAGCTGTAAGCATTTACTTTTTTTCAGTGGTGCCTCAGCATGGCCATAGTTGAGTGACTGGAACAAGTAAAAGATAACACACACACACATATTACTTAGAAAGAAAGGCAATAATGCCCCCGGCACCTTTTTAGGGTCTCCATGGCTGGTAGCATTTATGAACGAAAAAGTATCCTGGAGACCTGACTTGAATATTTGCTGTCAAGTAGGCTTCTCTGGAGCACGCAAGGACCAGGTGATGGTTTTAACTGACCCAGGTAGGTCACAGTAGGATTCAGTCTTAGATTGTAGAGCAATGATAAATACTACAAGGCAGTTTGTTTGATACTCTAGTGGCTCTACTAGTTTCCTGCTTTGCACTTAACTTATTTATGGATACATATCTGTTGTATTGAGTGTGTATTTATATATCTCTATGTTAGGTGCAGATATGGCTGTGTTATTCAGGAAGTTTGCTTTGTAACTACATATTTTCTGGTTCAATCCCATGGTATATGATGCATGCACATATATGTGTGTGTCCTTGAGACGTAGTGTAGCAATTGCAAACAAACTTCACCATCAACCAAGCGAAGTTGTGTTTGCCTGCATTCTTCTGTCCAGGCATTGTCCATTTTGCATTCGGAGGAATCTCTTTGGAAACAGGTGAGGGTTGGTGACAAGAAGAGCATTTGGTGGTAGAAAATCTGCCTCAACAAATTTTGTTTGACTCAGTATGCATGGGAAGCACACAATATTAAAATGATTGCATATATATATATATATATATATATAAATGCATGTTAAGCATACTTATATACATTCCAATGTACTTAATAATTGTCAGGCAGCAGGACAACTTGGTGGGAAAGTTTTATCAAGTGAATAAACGAATTCCCAATAAATTTTCTTGGTACATTATTACAAAATAACTCTAAGGGGGAGAAATTAATGTTTTAAAAAAAAAACCTGTTTCTCCTACTCTGTTGTGTGTGTGTGTATTTATTACCTGACAATGCATATACTTTAAGAAATATTTTTTCTACATGTTTTATTTGTTATTACAAATTGATATGAAAATTGTTGTTTTTAGAATTAGGGCATTGGGCTGTTGTAAATGCAGCATTTGATTTGATTTTGCTATATTCTGAAGCCAAATCCTGTCTGTAGTTGCTAAAATGTGACTAATTCATAGTCCTTATAGTATCAGATAGACTACCTCATACTTGTTTCAACTCTCTGCATACACAATTCAGATCCCACCAAAGTCAACTCAACCTTTCAGCCTTCTGGGGTTGACAGCAAAGTACAAATCCAGCATGGTGGATTGGCACAATTGGAAGAACATCAGACGGGATGTCTTGCAATGTTTCAGTTCTTTACCTGTGATGATGCTGGTGCTCAGTTGAGTTGCTCTTTGTCTTTTCCTTAGACATCTTCAGTGGATATGGGGAATGAAGACTTGCACGAATGGTCAACTGTTTGTTTTGCACAAAAGAAAGCTTACTCAGGCCTGCACCTTGGAAAGGAAATTACCAGCTACAGAAAAACAATAGTAAGCTATCACTGAAGGAGGCCCTAGATTCTCCTTGAAAGATGATTTATTGGTTCCCAAAATTAGAAATGTAGCATTTAATTTGTATTGTTTATTGTAAGTTAACTTAGGGAAGAGGGACAATGCTCCTGAATTGGTGTGAGTGATGTGGCCAGTGTCCACCTTGGTCATTATCATATGGGTTGGGAAAGAATGCCTTCATCTGAATGGACTCTTTTTCAGGTGTCAAAGGACCAAGTGGTGCTTGCATTAATGGGCAGTGACAGGTTGGTCCTATGTTGGCAAGTTTAAACCCTACAGCAGTTTACTGTATTATTCACACCACCCGACACACCCTGTCAATGACTTGATAAAGTGATGTTGGTTTAATTGATTTATACCCCTTTCATCTTTTCATATTGGTTATGTGTGTGTGTGTGTGTGTGTGTGTGTGTGTGTCTGAGGAACTGGCTGCATGTCCCAGAAACAACTCTAGATCGACAGGCTACTGGATGAGCCAAAAGTAAACAGTTCACTGTGCATTTGTATTGAGTACTTCTCCTTAGTTAGTCATCAATGGATATATATATCTTTTATATTTTACTTGTTTCAGTCAGTGGACTGAAACTTTATTAATATTATTATTATTACTAGAAATAATATTAATAATGTCACATCACTAAAGATGGAGTGTTGAGATTTGCTTATTCTACAATTCTGGTTCCTACCTTCTGCTAATTCTCCTTTATGCTTTTCAATTGGTCTCATAGGTTAAAAATAAAATGTAGATTTATTTTTTTAATGCAAAAATCTGAAGAAAACTACAAGTGAGATGTGGTAACTGTTTCAACTGATTGAATTTTCTATTCAACTCCTACTATGTACAGGTTTTTAATATGACTAATAGATGTGGCGGCTACTATCACTTCAAACACTTTCCCACTAAAGATGTTTGCCAATCGTAAACAGGCACAAACATGAAACGGACAAGTGAATAAAAATACTCTTTGATTAGTAAGCTTTTAGTGGAGATTTTTTTGAAAGTCAATCACAGGTTAACATATCGGTTCTATAACATTTGCTAATTAATTGTTGCAGTTGCAGATGTTTCTAATTGAAATTGGATAAGATGTCAAAAGAAAAACAGTCCTATTGCATTAGTTTTATAGATGTTTGTAAAAAAGCAGGTTTCAGTTGGTTCATTGCTGATGTTTTGTTTTTCTCCATTTTCGATAGCCAGAGATAAAGCACCCCCCTCCGCCTACAGACCTCATGATTAGCTTGTACTTTTTATTGACTTGTAATAACTGTCATTTTGATGTGTAACTTTAGTATTTCTTAGATTCTGTTATGGTTTTGGTAGTTACCTTCTAGTATTTCTAATGTAATGATGAATGGAGGGCTTTCATTGGAGTTGTGTTATGGTAGTTTTGTTGTATCAGTGTTCTAACACGATGTCAATGTGTGTCAAGGTATTTTACAAGCAGTGGTTGCATTATTAGCTGCACTTGTGAATTGTGCTCAATCTTAGTGGATCGATTTTTACTCCAAGACTAAAAAAAAACAAAACAAAGAAATGAAAAGAGAAAATGGCAACATTCCTGGTTATTATTAATTTCCTAGTTCTGTTTGATGTCAAATTTTAGGGTGGATCTTGTTTGGGTATTGATATAATCATTCAACATGTTTGATGTGTTAAAAAAAAATATACAACATCTGTTATAAATGTGTTTCATTGTAAGAAATTCAAGACCATCTTTGTCATTCTCTATCTTATTTCTTAATTAGAATATTTCTCAATGTTTTTTTTTTTGCATTATTTTTTTTAATATTATATTGAAATAAAAATTATGTAATTTTTATAAAAAAATGATTTTATTGATGCAATATTGAAAATATAAAAACTAAACATATTTTCATTGTAAACACTTGAAATGTTTATGGAATTAGAAGTTTACTTTTCTGTCTGGCTATGTTGTGAATGATATCTCATTTGTTTTTTGTTTTTTTTACAGACTGATCTCTGCGGCATAAAATGGCGTAAGTTGAATGCAGATAACGTGAGTGTGGACCCACTGGATGATCCAGTGTTGGATTCCTACACGAGGTGTATCCAGTCAGATATCTTGTGTGTCTGGAGACGGGTACTACGCAATTCAGAGCAAAGGTTACCTGACCAGTTAGCATACGGCAAGGAATTATGGATATTTTGGTACGGGGACAAGCCCCTTAGTTTGGACACATTGCTATCCCCCAGTTTGAAAGGTAAGTTTATTTTCTTTGTTACTTTTGTCACCCCCCACCCCCACCCCTCATTATATGCATGCACATAACTACATATAAATACACAGATAAGAATGTTTATCTTTCTGAAGTGGACAATAAAACGGATCTTGTGTAGTTTGAACCCATGACCATGTGGTCTGCCGTAAAACACCTTACCTACAAAATCGTATTACTGTTTTTGTAAATCAACTTAATCATCTTCTAAAAGTTAATTATTTAGCTTATTTCATTATATCTTTCCATTGATGAAGCATTTAAGTCTACACCCACATCGGTTTCACCCTTTGTAATATATACGGGTTTTTAATTTTGTTTTAACAGTCATTTTAATTGAATGCTAAATTGACTTCAATTTTTTTTTGTTTAAGTGTCTTAATTAAATGTAAGCTTATCATTTGAAAACAAAGAGGATGAAAATACGACAAACTTGATTATTAATTAGCCTTATTGGGTTAATCAATCGCCAATTATTTATCAGTGTCAATTTAAAACATTTGATTTCAGTTTTCAGTTGTTCATTACGAAGAGGAGAAATTGTTGTAGAAATATCTATTTATCAGTGCGACATCTTTAATTGGAACTTTCAAAATATAATACAAACTTAACAACTATTGTCGTCTAATTTATCGAACAATACTCTTGACATTTTGAAAATACTCTAGTTCGTTTTATTTTAGTTTTGCACTGATATCCAACAATTCGATGTAATTATAACTTTATCTAAACATTTCCTACATGGAATGTTTTATGACAGGCAGTTTGAATGTTAAACTTAGAGTGGAGACATGCTGCAGACTTAAATTTGATCTGTGGACCATAGTCGGTGGGGTTTGTGTGTAAACAATATGCATTGATTTATGTGCAATCAAGTCTTGTTGCATCCCATTTGGTATGGAATTATTTATTAGTGCACACAGCTGTTGCAAGATAGTTTACAAATTGTCAGCACTATATAGATTAGGTCCTCACTGTTTATCACATGTCTGGATCATATGGTGTATTAATGTGTGGATGGAAGGAAATGGTGAGAAGAGATCTTGCAATATTCAACTTCATAGATGATATATTACAAGATCAAAAGGAGTGGCTGAAATGTCGTTTGTTTGTAGAATTGATGTCACTTTAGTTCTTGTATTCTTTAATTAAACATGTTTGTTAGATTATAATTTGTAAACAGTCTGTAAGATGATGATTAACAATGAACTGAAACAGATCATGTTTTCTGAAGAATAATATTGTCAGTATTGTTTTGCTGATTATTGTTGTGTGCTGGACAGGTCAACTATATTGATGGTTTTATAAAGTTCTTTCGAAAATTAACTTCAAACTTTGCTGCAGTTTGCAGCTGTTGCTCTGTTGGAAACCAACAACGGTGCTGGGGTTGGCAATTAGATTCTTTAAATATGCAGTCAGTGATTCTTCTAAATCTTTATTTTGCATGGCATTATATGCAAATCTGTTGAAGTTAATGTTGACAGGAAGCCTCTATGAAATGGTAACTTAATGTTCCTCAAGTCCTGTTCTTCCATCTTAAAGTAAAGGACACATTAGATAATGTCGTCCTAAGGTACTGGTTGAGTAAAAAACTGGATGGTCATGGCTGGAAGCTTGATCATAGCTCTGCAGGCTGAACTGGAGATGAACAATTGATGCCATCTAGACCATAAATTTATGCTGTTATGATTGTATATATTTACATCTTGTTAAAAATGTGAATGAATGAAGTTGTCACCTTTCACACCTTGCAATCTTCCAATATAACACTTTCTCACTGTGATATGTAATAATATCTAACATTATAAAATGTGATATAAACAGTATGTCACATTGTAACACATCTATTGTTGTTACCATATCCAATTCCGAATAGTTAGGAATTGTCCCCTTGTCATCATGGTTGTCTACCTACAGTGTTCCAAACAAGATATTAAAATCTGCAACAATTTTTATCGAACAATCTGCAGCCAACCATGCCATCCATAATGACTCTGAGTTGGAGCTTTTTTCTAAAAGAGAGAAAAATAAAATGTACTTGCTTTTGCCCAAGTTTTTACTCTAGGTGTGTAAACAAATCAAAGATGGAACGCCTCTGGTGGTTGATCTGTATAAAACTGTTCTTTGAAATGGCAACTTTGTAACAATAGAGAAGTTATGTTTCTCACCTGGTAAGAGCTGTGGATATAATCACAGCAAACGTGTAGTGGTGGTGAAATTGTACTTAAAACAGGCGGTAGTAGTAATAATAGCTTTAATTTACTTGCATTACCTGAAAACTGATTGGAACAAGGTCAGTGGAACAATGATTTGTAGTTTACCATGTTGAAAACTGGTTTTGTTTGTATGAAATGAAAGATGAGGGGAGGTGTGTGATAATATCCAGTATAAAGGTAAATTATTTGTGGATAAATTACAAACCATTAACAAACATTTACAAAATTATAACACGCATACATTAAGTATGTTTGTTTTGATAAAGTTTTTATTATAGAGCTGTGCTGTTGCATAATTAGAATTTATTCTGGTTATTTGGTGCCATTGCATACTAGTACATAGTTTATACATCATCTGTATATACTTCAGTGAGGCTGGTTTGATTTTGTTTTGGAAGTGACATGAATACCAGACATTGGTAAGCTGCAACAACTCCGAAATATGTATCTATTGCTCTTGTGGTCACTTCTGAGGGCAATTTCATTTCGTCTAGCTCCAAAGTATATTGTGGTTTTTTAATACTATAAGCAGTGGTTCTCAACCTTTTTGATATCCGGGCTGGGTCCAAAAGCCTAGACTCTTTTAGTGGGCTGCACCAAAATATGTAAAACATAGGTCAAGTCAAAGAAAAATTTATATTTATTGAGGGCCATATGAGGATGTATGAGCCACAGTTGAGAACCACTGACTATATGTCTTGAAAGGGATTTTTCCTACATGAAAAATTGCAACTTCTGGGGTTTAAACATCACATCACATGTTACATATGTTATATTGAGTGTCTTTATGAAGTGACTCTCAGAGTTGAAAGAAACAAACAACAAAAAGAGATAAAAGAAAAAAAAAAACAACTGGTTTTCATAAACTGCCATTTTGTAGGAGGATAGGAAGGAAGTCATCTCAGAAATTTGAGAAATCTTAGAGAACTTTATCTGCAGGCTTCATCTTGTCTGCCTGTCTGTGTATTTGGTGTTGACATTGTAGTGATTTGTAGATCAAAGACAATTGTGAGAAAGCGTTAAAGCAGTTGTCTCAATTAGACACACACATATTTTCCAACTGCTAGGTTTTAGGTTACATTGACATATTTATTGTAGCAGTTTATTCTGTTGTCAATATTTGACAATCACTATTGTTATTGTAAATTCCTCTGCTTTGTTTAAAAAAAACAAAACAACTCATTCTGATGTAAATAAAATAGTAAAACATGAACAGGAGGAGGTAGGGGTAGCAAGCTGAGGGCTTGCTTGTTTGGTGTTTAACTGTCACACAGAGGAGAGTACAACCTGGTGGCTTGTACCATGCTTTCACTGTTTGTTCTAGGTGCTTATGTAGTTGCAAGCAGATATAGATCCCTTCCTGGTTCTCGCACCCTTAACCCAGTGGAACAGCTGGAGGAAGAAAGGGGTTACACTAGCACTTGATCAGTATTCATTTTCAGCTGGGTAGAACTGGCACAATGTAAAATTATGTACTTTATTCAAGGACACAACAGAACATTTCCAAGAATTGAACCCATGACCTTATGATTATGGACTCAAAACCCTAACCACAAGGCCATGTGCCTGGTGAGTTGAGGGAAAGGGCAGATAAATCAACTAGTAGCAACAGCAATTGTAAATAACATTTAAAAATATTTCATATAAAATTTTTTGTGTATATTTGGCAAAGTTCTTTCCTTGTTTGAAGATGTTATGTGTAACAAATGCAGTTTGGATGTATTTTCACTGAATTCAGTTGAAAGAAATTTTTGATGGATCATTTCTAGTAGTTTCTCAATGTCTTGTGTGGTCTTGCAGTGTCTGTTATCTTCAGCGAAGACACTAATATGTATGGTGATCACAATACATAACTGTCCTGTTTAGTGGTCTGTCAAAGAAGACAGAGATATACCATAGAATGTTAAATGTTTCATATGAACAAAATCAATATGTTACACGTTTATGTTTCCTCTTAAATTTATTGCTAGTTGTAATTATTGTCTTATAATTCATGTTCTCAGTTTAAAACTTACAGGCATGCAGGTAGATTTGCACTTTACCACTAAGCTATCAAACTGTGTTTTAGTGTTGGTTGGACTGAGTTACTGCTATTGTTGTTTCACTATATAGGACTATCTTATTGATAGCATTTAACACATAGGTTGATTTATCTATCAATCCAGTGCTTTTGCTATTCACAACCAGCTCTAACTTCCTGTCATGTTGACTTAATTGTTTGTTTTGAGAACTACAGCCAAATCTTAAGCTTTAGCCAATAAATTAATTTACCTGACTCAAAACTCAAGATTATATGTGTGTGTATGTGTATATATGTATATATATATATATATATATATATAGTATGTCGTGAAATACACCATTCAGTGTAGTTTTTTTTTTAAACATTGTTTTTAAAGTAGGATATTCCTTGATAGAGTATTTCAATAATATTTTTGTTACTGTTGAACAGATTTGGGAACTTCTGTTTGCAGCATTGGCTTAGAGACAGTATGTGTGAATTAGTTATGTGAAAACTTTGCCTAAATATGTTTTAATGAATGACTAAATGTGTATGGAAAAAATATTTGAGGTCATCTAATCTCAAGTGTTGATTTATTCTGTGAGAGAGATTTTGTTATGTCATTCTTTCAAGGCAGTTTTAAATAGACTTTCAAGGAAGCTATCTGCAAGGAGTTGGGGGAAGGGATCAGATTTTAATGATTTATTATAATTTCAATTTTTTTTTCTTTTTCTTAAAACTCTGCCATCATAACCAGATGGTGCAATGTTTGAAATACTAATTAACTTAGCAGAATTCTCACAATGATGTGATTTCAATAAAAAATAACTGAAAATGGAGAACGTTATTTTTTTTTTGTCTTTAACTTTGAAGTTTAGGAATGCTTGGAGTAAATTTTCTGCTAAAAATTGTCACTAATTCTATATTCTGATGTGGATTAAAAACAAAACAAAATCGAGAAAGAAAATTGGTTTGATTATTTGCGTTTGCTTAGTACTTATGATTACTGTTAATTAAAATTGTGAGAGAAGTTGTAATAAATTGTCAATTGTTTCCACATCCAGAGTGGGATAGGTATTAAACAGAAATAATGAGGAGTGCTACAAATGAAAGTGTGTGTGTGTGTGTTGTTTACTATTTTACAGGTTAAATATATTTGTCTATGGATTACTGCTGTGATCAAACTTTGCCCAAAAGTCTGGTCTTTAGCATGAAGAGGGAGGTAGATTGGCAGAATTGCTACAGCATGGGCTCTTTACATTCTGAGTTCAAATTCTGCTGAGACTGACTTTGTTTTTCATCCTTTCAGGGTTAAAATAAGTACTTACCAAAACTGGGGTCAGTGTAATTGACAAGCTTGCTCCTCCAAAATTTCAGGCCTTGTGCCAAAGTAGAAAGGATTATTATTATTATTGTGTTGGGGCAAAAAGGTTAGCGTTTCTCCAGCTCTTTACATTCTGAGTTCAAATGCTGTTGAGGTTGACTTTGTCTTTTACACCCTTTTGGAGTTAATGAAATAAGTACCAGTTATGACCTTGGGTTGATGTAATTGACTTTCTGCTCCCTTCAGAATTGCTGGCCTTGTGCCAAAATTAGAAAATAATTATTGAAGTGCAATGGATTGATAGAATGGTTAGAGCATTGGACAAAATGCTTTGTGCTATTTCTTCAGCCTCTATATTTTGTGACCAAATTCTGCTGGGGTCTACTTTGCCTTTCATTCCTCCTGGGTCAATAAAATAATGTACCGGTGAAGTACTAGGATTGCTATGGTCAGTTAACCCATACCTTCAAATTTTTGTCCTTAAGCTTATAATTAGAAACATTATTATTACTGTGTCCAGTTGTCTTCATTTTTGTGGAAAATTGCAAAATATTCTGGTAAATCCTGTTTATGCTCAACTCCAGCCAAACAATAGAAGACTGTTTTTGTCATTTTTGTCTCAGATGGGTTTTGATCCAGCAGTCCTGTGATTCACTCGTTAATGCAGTCAGTCTGGTGGCCCACAAAATGGTATAAGAATAAAATTAATTTAAGAACTAAATATTAATTTGAATTTTAAGTACTCTATACTTTTAATGAATCCAAATTATTGAATAGTTATACTCTTTGTTTTTATTGTTGTTTAAATGTGATTAATTATCAAATGTTAAGTTTATATGTTAATGGGCTAAAAGGCATTCCTACCATGACCTTCCTGTCTTTTTGTCAGGAATAATTTACTTCTTTGAATCCATTTTTTTTAAAGACTTGTCTACCATATTTCTATTGAAATAATCTGCCTTTGTTTCAATTAATTTTGAAAATAATGAATTTAATAAAACAACTTGGTCATTATTATAACCTAGTATTTGGAACATAGATTAAAATTTTGATGGAAGGTTGTTTTAATTTAGATAACTTTAGAAAGAGGAAGTCTACATCATAGAATAAGGAGTGGTGTCAGGCAGGTTGGTATCAGAAGGGTTGATGTACTTAATACCTCAGCGTTATACCATTGGCACACTGGTTTGTGGTTACATCATATTTATCCTCCCTGACATCTCATTCTAAATCTAGATTTAACATATCTGTTGATATCTGAGACAGAGTAATGCTTGTCTGTCTGTCTCTCTCTCTCTCTCCATCCACTTAAGTTTGCAACTGATACATGCCAATGATTGTTGATAGCCTGTTTAATAATACATTAACTATAAATACCTACTTGAACTAGTAACACATTTTATACTAATAGTCTTTGTTGGTTTCGTTTTTTGTTAAATGATGAACAATAACTTCCTTCAGCATTAACAAAACTACTTTTTTTTTTACATCATAAGGATTTAGAAACTCTGAGGGAACGTGAAATGATTTTTGTTTATAGTGGCGAGACTACATGTACATAAAACTAGAATTAATAGCATGTACAATATTATTAGCTTAAAAACCCCTTTGGATAGAAAAATCAAAGGTTGCTCATGGGAATTGAACCCACTTCTTCTGTATTAACATGATAGATGTTCTACCATTTTTATTAAAGCAGTCTTTCAAATTTCTCTGCAGGTCTGAGTCCCCATAGGCAGCTTCTGCTTCTTACGTTTTGTCTGATAGTCTAAACTGGTTAAGTTTCTGGCTTAAATGAAATTATTTTAAATCGGCTAAAATCTCATATTCTTAGGAGATATGTTTAATAAATATAGACTGGGGGCTTTATTAGATGAATTTAACAAATTAAATTTTCATTTTGATTCCTTGTGTTCAGTTGGTGATCTTTATTTACACTCTAAACAATATTTGTTATTGTGTTGACTCTACTAAAATTATGAAATTGTCAGTTCTAGGAATATCAAAATTATTATTGAGTAAACTATAGCTTTAATCTTTTAGAGGTACAACAACAACAACAATGATGATGATGATGCAATACCAGGCAATGGCTCTCATGGTTTTTGATCTTAACTGATTAGAAGTGATATCATGTACATGATTTGTCTTGGTGTAAAAGTTGGGCTACAGCAAATATTCTGCTCAATACTGCATATTTGCTTACCAGTTGAGCATGTCCCTTTAGTGGCTGGCGTTACGTGTATCTCTGATCCTGAGCAGGCGTACTGGGGGAGCATCATAGCCATTTGTTGAGAGGGATTCTTTGATGTTTGAATAAATCATCCCAGGAAACATGTTTTGTTCATCATCCTCAGAGAATCCTTATTCAGGAACCTATTGAGCAGAATGAGCTGCTCGACCTGAAGAAAATTCTAACTGAGCTTCCACCTGCAAGATAATGCACTGTTTATCTTGATATTGATGTCACTATGTCACCTGCATATATGGTTGTGATTCATGTGCCTGGTGTACCCTTAACTGACAGGTATGGGTACATTGGGTCATGATGGGTACATTGGGCTTTATATATTCGTATCCCAGCATCACTTTGATGACATGTGCTGCTTTCTCACCCATTAATAATAATAATAATAATAATAATAATAATAATGGTTTCTGATTTCGGCACAAGGTCAGCAAGTTTTGTGGAGTTAGGTTATTTGCTACCATCAACTCCAGTACTTGACTCATACTTTATTCTATCAACCTTGGAGTAATGAAAGGCAAAGTTGACCTCAGTGGGATTAGAACCTAGAATGTAGAGAGTGAGTACTTTAATAATAATAATAATAATAATAATAATAATAATCTTGATTTGTGAACTAATTGTTCTTCTCCGTTGCTACTTTTACTACTGTGTGTGTGTATGTGTGTGTGTGTGTGTGTGCAATTAATAATGGACTCCCAAGCGTTTTTATTGTAAATTATTGACTTATTCTGTTCTATGTGGATTATGTTGTACTTAATATGCCACTTTGCTTCCGTGCTTTGAAGTTACAATAATATTGATGGTATTATTAGGCTGTGTGAACTAACATACTAAAGAGTTTATATCTTTATGGCTGGTAGCTTGCAAACTTCTTTACAGGCAAGAGTGAGAGAGGGTGTGTTCATCTCCTGAACCGAACGATTTCAACGGTTACATAGTGAAAATTAATTAGTGATGCTCTTAATCCATATATTGTTCTAGTTTATCATACTTTTTCGAAACATTCTGTTTGGTTGGGTGCAAGTTAAAAACAAGAACAACACAAAACTTGATAGTTTGTTTATGTTTTAAAAATCTGTTTATCCCATAAGTAAAATTTATTGAGTTTTTTTAGATAAAAATTAAAATATTTTGTTAAGTTATATATTTATGAATCCCTGACAAATAACTAGATTTTTATCTGCTCCAGTATATTTAATTATGGTTTGGAATTATATTTGTAAGCTGTGTGTGAAAACGGTATTTCTGTGTTTTTTTAATTTTATTTTAGAAAAAAAAAGAAAAAAATCTTATTTACATCTGGTCTAGTGAAAATGTATTTACATTTGGTGTAATGTAAGATTATAAATATATAGGTCAGGTATTTGTAATCAGCCAGTAACTGAATTAGGCAGTCATTGTGGGTAGAAATTATTGACGCCTTTCAGCTCTCTTCTCCAGTCTCTATTATCTTTTTTAACCAATTCATTTCTTTCCCCCCCCCCTCTCTCCTTCCCCCCTTGGCTTCTCAAATATTTACTGCACCGAACATATTCTACAGTTACTCAGACAAGATTCAAGGAGGTAGTAAGATTAATAACAAGCAAAAGAAACAGCAAATCTAAGCTATTTCTATTGACATTCTTCCCCCTCCCCCCACTCCCAGCCTCTTTCACTCTCTCTCTCTGTTTCTCGTATATATATATTTTCTTTCTTTCTTTCTTTTCTTGTGTGTGCTTCTCCTCTAATAATTCTGTTATTGGTATCTCAGCAAGAGGACAGGACTGCTTGTGATGGCACGCTTGTGCTATTAAAGCTGTGTTGGTGATGTCTGAACATAACTACTGCCACTAGCACGCTTTCATCATTTTCTTGTTTTATAATATTGATTTCTGCCTGGGTTAAAGCAGTGGTTACCAAATCTGCCATTACTGCTGTCATAAACAAGAAGAATTCGGGATGTTGTTGCCATTACTAGGCTAAGGATGACTTGGCGATGGAGTCATAGCTGTTATTAAAGTTGGCAGGGAGGTGGTGGCAGCAGTGTGTGTGTGTGTGAGACGGAGGGAAGGAAGGAGCAGCAGAGAAGTGCTATTGGACACCACTGCACTTCCCATTTCTCTTTCTCCTGCCTTTTTTTCTTCTTTTTTTCTTTTCTTCCCTCTCCGTTTTTGAGAACAGTGTGAACATGAACATGTTACGGTGCTCACTTCTTCCACTGTTTAATATGTGTGTGTGGTGAATGGATTTATGATTGTCAGTGGCGGGAGACGAGGGTGGAGGGCGGGGGAGCTGGCTGGCAAGGAAGGCAAAAGCAAATGTCGGCTGCTCTATGCCAAGAGCTTGATAATTTATTATTTCCACCTCCTCTCCTTATTATACACACTCTTATTCAATGCTTTCAGTTTTTCTTATAAATTAATTTATTAGTCTCTTTAAAGATATTCAATTGATTTTAAAGAATTCTTCTATTTTTTAGGGGGGAAACCCTCCCACCCCATGCTTCAAAAAAAAATTCTCTCCTCACTTCTTTATTACTCAAGTGACCTCCCCCTTCACACATACCCTTTCTTTTGTATTTGCTTATTTGTTAAGTGGGTATATTTTAGCTGTGTGCATGGTTTAACAGTACTTAACAACATTCCATGTGTGGGTTGGTGGGTTGGTAAATTTCCTCTCTTCTAGAATGGTATCTGAAGAACATATTTATTTAGCAACTAACTAGCTTGCTAGTTGATGTAACAGTCGAAATGGCCTAGCTTGCTGGGTGGATGGCTGACCAACCCAGCCAGCTGTGCAAATGTGAAGAAGAAACCACTGTGTGTGAACTGCACTTATATATCTATATCTATCTATCTATCTATATATGTGTGTATATATATACATATATATATATATATGTATGTATGTATGTAGTTGCTGGAGTTTCAAACACCAGACTCATCGTAAATTATATTGCTCTCTAAAATTAATGGCCATTTAGTGACAACTCCCCTTTCTTTCTCTTTCACATGCAGGTTTTCCTTTCTGTGTGTTGTTAGTTTGAACTTAGGAAATGAGGAAATTACAAAATAGGGTCACATCATTGTGCAAATATTTGATGCTATTTTTGTCCAGTTATTAACTGGAAGTGGACTCATTTCTAATTTTGAGCTTTTTTTTCTGAAAAAAGCATTTTCTCATTAGGAAATGTTGTCCAGGTCAACATTATTTCTGCTGAATGAAAAAGGGTTGTGGAATGAAGTGGTAGCATTGGACGGGTGCTGGACAAAATCACATTGTAGTGTTTAATTGTACTAGAGAAGTACTTGAGTAGATACAGAAGTTTGTGTCAAAGAGCAATATTTTAAGCAAGGTGGCAGAATTTTTAGCATACTGGCCAAAATGCTGAATGGCATTTTGCCCATCTGAGTTCAAATTCCACTGCAGTTTGCTTTTCATCATTTCAGGGTTCGTAAATTAAGTACCAGTTGTATACTGGGGTCGATCTAACCAACTGCCCCAAATTTCGGGCCTTGTGCCTAGAATAGAAAAGATCATTTCAGGTTTGATAAAATAAGTACCAGTTGAGCACTGGAGGTCGATGTAATTGACTTAAGCCCCTTTCCATGAACTTGTTGGACTCTGTGCCTAAATTTGAAACCAATATTTTACGCTAGTATTAAAGTGCAGGCCTGGCTATGTTGTTAACAAGTTTACTTAGCAATCATGTGATTCTTGGGCTCAGTTTCAGTGAGGCACCTTGGACAAGTGTCTTCTCTTACAGCCTCAGGTCAACTAATGCCTTATGAGTGAATTTAGTTGGCAGAAAGTTTGTACAACGTTAGAAACAATGATACAATCCTGAACGTGGTAGAAGCAACTTTGCAAGATGTAGTCTTAAGCCACCTGGAAATGAAATGATGACAAAAATAATATTAGATAAATAAATAAAATATCTAAAATACATAAATTCTAGCGGCTGGTTTAGTTTCTCTGCATTTTAATCCATTTGTTACCAGCACCCCCTCTCCTCCTCTACTTCCCTATTTTCATTGCTCTCCTTCCAAAGAACACAAGTGATAACATGTAAGGGTTATTTACTGAAATAGTTTATTACAAGATAATAAAAATAACAGCAACAACAACAACAACAATAATAATAATAATAATAAAACCATCCATTTGTGTAAAAAGATATTTTTATTTTCCAATCTGTTCTTTCAGTTGCAACAAACAGCTGTTTATCTGGTTGCAATTAGCAAGTAGCTGTGGGCAAAGCCTAGTTCTGGCAATATATAACAACAACAACAACAACAATATTGTTAAGGTTATGTTCTATTGAGGTGTTGATGGTACTGTTGATTTAACCACTAACCCTCTCTCTCTTGACCCCCACCACACTTCTTCAAGATTGGGTGGTTGGGTTTAATGTTATAAACCTTCAAAGGTACTGTAATGTTGTATTGTTTGGATTTTGCTTTCTGAGAAGGCTGAATGGATTCGCTTTGCATGTCTCAAAGAGTGTTTACAGTATACTGGTCAGGTGTAATAAGTGAATAACACTGGAACCTTTTGCCTGGAAGTGGGGGGGGGGAGAAGCTGTTAGGTTGTTATGTACTACTACTACTACTACTACTACTACCACCCTTCCCTACCCCCTCCATTCTCAAAGCTATGCTTGCATGCTTTCACAATCCACTCTATACTTACAGCCAATGCCTTGAAAGTCTCTATAACATTTTCAAGTGATGACATTTCACTTTTTCTTCTTTTTTTTCCCCTCTCTTAAAGCATCATTTTTCTTTTATTAAAACCATTTATATCTGACACAGGTGGTTGTGGAAGGGGGGGGGGGGGTCTCTCTCTCTAAATGCTAAGAGTTTACAATTAGTTATTTAATACAATACACAATGGCCCATTTCATAGAGTTTCTCTAACATCTCTGTCCTTGAAAGTGTTGTCTAGATGATTATTATTTTTTCCCCCTTTTTTTCATTTGTTTAATTTTAATGAGTTATGTGTTTATTAATTAAGGAATGTCTCCAGCCTTTCTCTCTCTGTTCCATGAGTTTTTATATTTCTTATAACTGTGACTTTTCATTTATCAATTTAATCTCCATTTTCTTTCTTCTCATTATGTAGAATCTATCTATCATGTGATTGAGTCTACACAGATTTAAATAATAATAATAATAATAATAATAATAATAATAATAATAATAATAATAATAATAATAGGTTCAAATTATGGCACACAACCAGCATTTTCAGTGGAGGGGAGAGTGAGTTGTATTACATTGACCCCAGTACTTGGTCAATACTTTATATTATCAACTCCGAAAGGATGAGAGGTGAAGTTGACTTAAACAGGATTTGAACTCAAAGTAAAGAACTGGAGGAAATGCCACTAAGCATTTCATCCAATGTGCTAATGTTTCTACTAAAAGCATAAGGTCTGAAATTTGGGGGAAGGGGACTAGTCGATTGCATTGACCCCGGTGGTACTTAATTTATCGACCCTGAAAGGATAAGTCGACCCTGGTGGAATTTGCACAGAATGTGAAGACAGGAAATGTTACTAAGCATGTGTGCTAACGATTTTACCAGCTCACTACCTTAATAATAATAATAATAATAATAATAATAATAATGATAAAGCTAATGTTTTCTAATCTTTGGTCCAAAACCCTAGCACGCAACTGGTATTTTATTTTATCAATCCTGCAAAGACGGAAGGTAAAGTTGAACTTGAAAAGATTTGAACTTAGAATGTGAATAACTGAAAGAAATGCTGCAAAGCATTTTACCCACCCTGCTAACAATTCTGCCAGCTTACCACCTCAAAAATAACAACAGTGATAAAAAAAAAAAAAAGAAAGTAAGACTGAAGTTCAAATGCTAAAAAGTTAAGTTTGATCAGTCCACTCCCACCTTGTCGTTCAGGTTGTTATACTATTTTTTATCAGATATTCCAGTTTGTAAATAACTAATCTGAAAGCATGTGGTTAGTTTTGTTTGAGTTCTATCTTTATTTTCTAGTTGTTTGTAACTTGGTTTTACTATCACGGGATAACTAGTTGTGATAATTAGTGAATATTTCCATTGCTACTTTTGTCATTTTGAACTGTCATCTATCTAACCAGGATGTAGGAGCTGTTTCTGCTTTTGCAGGTCATTTTGTTTGTTTGTTTGCATTGCTATAAATTAGTCAGAAGGAGAAGATGGTTGCGGAGTGGGCAGTGGGTGCGGAGGAGGGAGAGATGGGAGCAGTGGTAGTGACCTTTGCAGGCTTTCCTAGGCTGAGATTGATGTGACTGATGCCAGACAAAAAAAAGAAAAAAAGGGGTGTGTGTGTGCACAAGACTAGACTGCTTGCAACAGGGTTGATCTCCACTAAAGGCACTCAAAAACCAGGTGGTGGTGGTGGCGGCGGCGGCATGTTGAGTCATCTGTTTAGGACTAGAATATGGTGGTTCATTGTGTTTGAAATATTAATCTTTGTGGTTGATAGTGTTTGAGATGGTGATATCTGTGGTTGATAGTGTTTGATATTATTGATTTCTAAGGTTGGTAGTGTTTGAAATATTGATCTCTGTAGTTGATAGTGCTTAAAATATTGATTTCTATGGTTGATAGTGTTTGAAATATTGATCTCAATGGTTGATAGTGTTTGAGATATTGATCTGTGTGTGTGTAAAATGTTTTATTCTGTATTAGTAACGAGTGTTACGGAGTAGAAAGTTGCCAGTGAACTAATTACAACACATCTTGGAATGTTACAGCTGCCTGTGTCACTCCTCTCACTATTAAGATAGTTGGTGTACCAGTTGTAGATAGATGAATCCAGTGGAAATGGGATATTTAATTGGTGCAGGGTGATAGCAGACTTGGTACCTTCTGATGTTGATGAAATGAGAACCAGTCAAGTCTTGCAGTCTATTTTGATTACAGCTCCACCTCTGAAATGATGGGATTTATGCCCAGGTTAAAAACTCACATTACCTGTTACTTTTATAGTCTCTTTTAAACTACTTTTACCTCACCTTACATCTTCAACTCCTTGATAGGCATCTTTAAGTGGTTCTGTGCCCCCCCCCCCCTTTTTTGTTTTTTTAAAAAACTATTTTTATTCAGGTGGATTTCCCCTTCCCTATCCGATGTTTCAAAACTAGTTTTATTGATATTCTTTCATAATTCCTAATTTGTTTCTCACATGTTAAACTATGTAAAACGTTAGAGAAAGGAATGTGACTATTTCTTGCAATAAATACATCTAAAGTAAAAAATTTTCATGAACCCTTAAAATACTACTTGTGGATTCTCAATTTATTATTTTGCATACGTGGACCCCCCCCCCCCCCAATCTTATATGGAGACCACCAGGGGTCACATGGGTGCTGATTGAGCACCGTTTTAGATCTTAGCGGCTCCCATACCTGTCTTAGTCGGACTAAAGCTGTTTTGTTCCGGAAAGAAAGAAAAACACACACAAAAAAGAAATAATGAAAGAAGATAATCAGTTCCTGCACAGAAGTAGAGTGAAACTTTTATTGACTACACCGAAAGTATGGCAAGCAAAGTGGACCATGGCAGGATTTGAAATCAGAGTGTAGAGAGTTGGGATAACCACCACAAAGCAAGCCATTCTGTTGCTCTACTAACTCTGCTGGCCAAAGAAGTTGTGCTCCAGGTTAAATACTGTAACGTTGAGTGGGGAGAGATTTGAATATTCTAAGGAAAAAGTCACTGTCTTTGGCAGGTTTGGGAGACGAATTCTATTCCATTTGGAATATTGGTTACATGTTGAAAGCGGTGCTTCATTGGAACCAACTAGTTTAGTTAGTTTGGCGTTAACTGACCAATTGCTGGTCAATGATTGAGGTTGTAATTGTGACGGTGGATTTGGTGAATTGCAGGAAAACCCGGAGGATAAGAGAATGGTTGGAGAAGAGACCATTTAGAAGTGGTGGTGGTGGTGGTGGGAGCAGCATGTTGATGCATGATCTTTAGGTGTGGTGCAGTGTTAAGAGCCAAATATGTCAGAGATAAAAAATCTGCCAGGCCTGATTTAGCAGACCTATGACCAAAATCATTTCAACTGTGTGACCATCTTGTCCTTCTGTGTATCCCCCTATTACATTGTGCAAAGGGTGTGATTTGTGAGCGATGTCTAGCAGGTCGAGGGGACCATGCAAATGTTCCTTTGTTGCTCTGAGAGCAATAGTGTTGGTACATTTAAAATCCTGCTTGGACCTTCCATGACATCTATGCTTGCCAGTACCAGTTATGTCCTGGGATTGATACAGTCTGCTTATGGTCTGTTTCTCCTTACAAAAATGGCATTGTTGTTTGGACAGACTGCACTACCCTATTCCTCACACCCGTCCTAAAGAAGCCCCTGGCCTTGTGGTTAACGTAACGTTTTTATGTAGAATGTGCTGGTTTAATTAATACTTCTTGTGCAGACCCACCCGTCCGTGTAATTTCTTTCACCCGAGAAAATGCTGGTGACAATAAGAAGGACCTTGACAAAAATCTTTTATGTTGATGTCGTTTTTAAGTACATTAGTTGTTTTCGCACTTAAAGCGATTAAATCGCTGATCCCCTTTCCTTGTATTAATAACATTGAAAAATCATTTTTATTTTACAAATGAACAGGTTCATTAACTATAATCAGTTTTTGTCTCAGGTGTCAAGCGCACTTTATATGTGTGTGTGTTTGTGTGTGTGTACACACACACACACACACACACACACACACACACACACACACACACACACACACACACTCTTAATCTGAGACAGTTTTAAGTTTTAAGAGCATTTAAAAAGCTAGGTTATTGCTTCATGATTATTAAAACCATCTCATGTGACTAAGGTCGTCATAGTTGTCGGAGTTGATGATAATAGTGATGATGATGATGGTGGTGGTCGTGGTGAGGTCATTCTAGTAGGAAACTTTGAGAATAATTGTTTTAACGTTGATTTGAAAATGAAATGATGTTTATTCAGCTATTTATTTACTGTGTGTACGATAGAGAGAAGAGAGATAACGATATAGAGGTGGGGGTATCATAGGAATGGCCGTGAGTGAGAGGCTGAGGGGATGATTGTTTTTTTTGGCTTTCTGAAACAATTATACTAATTATATAAGCTTGTTTATTTAATTATATCTCTCTCTTTTATTTTAAAATTCAATTCGATGTATATATATATACACACGAAATATGTGTGTATATATTTGTGACGAATTCGACGTTGCTATCCGTATATTTTATTTATGGTGAAGGCATTTCCATCCGTTCTGCCATCCATTTCACGATGTAGAGTTATTTAAAACCGCCTTTTCGCCATCCTATTCGCTCTTGTCCTCTTCTATTTCGTAATTTTCCGTAATTTTGTGTCTAAGTACCTCCTCCTCCTTCTCCTCTCTCATTCCATCACTATCTCTTCCACCACCACCACCTTCTCTCTCTCCTCACGTATTTAATGTGTGTGTGTGTGTGTGCCGTCAGCAGTTGCTGTTACCTATCTCTTCTTCCTTGTTTCTCTCAATGCCACCACCACCACCTTTTCCTTCAGTCCTCCTCATTCTGACTCCATTGCTCATGTTCAAACTGCCAAGTCCTTACCAACTCCCACCTCCAATAGGCAGATTCTTGATGTCAGCGTGTGAGCATGTTTGTTGCACTTTTCAACGATGTACGTGTGTATGAGTGCCCGAGCACGCTTACGCACACTTTGCTTTTCAACCATCGTGTTGCAGTTGTTGTAGTGTTATATATATATATATATATATATATATATGAGAGAGAGAGACGAGGAGAGCTATTGTAAAACAGCTTATTAAGGCGGATTAATTTCAAATGTTTAGCTGAATAAACGTAAATTGTACTTGACCGAGGATATGTAGATATAATTTCTTTTTTTATTGTCATTAAATCAGATTTAGAAATATGGTTGCAAGAGAGGAACGATTTCTGATTTTAATTTAATCGCTTTTAATATCCTACCTACTACATCTTATAAAACAATTAAACAAATAAGAGATAATCACTAAGGTCGCTTCTTTATGTATTCCAATATCTTGAGTAACGATATTTAATCGACTATTTAATACCGATCGTACAATAAACAGATCAAGTCTCAGCGAAAACAAGTGTATTGATGATATATTTATGAACAGCGTGAAATTATAATGGCTGATTTAGATGTTTTTTCTTCTTTTATATATTAATATTTATTCATTTTTAATTCTTTACTAACTACCGTCTTACTGCTATTGTCTAAAAGGTACAGTGTGCGGAAGCTGCTCATTTCGAGCTTTGGAACAAATTGCTTTCTCAGGTTTGGCGTCGTGTTGCATTGTGGGGGTTTAAATATGGCTGCGCACAGCCTGTCCATGTGGTCGTGAAGATCTCATCTTGCACACCCACTTTTCCGACACCAGCTTCCCTTACACACACACACACCAACCAACACCCTTCCATTACATTTCGAGTTTACCGTCATTTTCTATCAATACAATGTCAGCCTGCTATTTCGGTTTTACCACTAAACACGAGAACACTCACGCCTAATGTTTACTGATGCATGCACGCATATATATATATATATATATATATAAAATCTCGAAGCATACACATAAAGCTATAAGCTATAATATGTAAAAATTGGGTTAAGAAACCCTTTAAAAAAAAAAGTAAAAAAGAAATCGAAGGCTGCACGTATATAATTCAGGAAATATTATATATATCACGATTTAATAAACAAAAGAAACAAATTATATATACATATAAAATAATTGTGTGTGTAATTTGTTTCTTTTGTTTATTAAATCGTGGATCTACTTTTTTCTCCCCTGAATTTCCACCCAAAACTCGCTTATATTAGTTAATGAAAACGAATTGACCTATTTAAGAGGTTATGATTCCTTAATGCTCCATACTGTAGCTATAATAGACATTCATATCTGTTGTTTTATCAATAGGCATCAACCTTTCAGTACAAAACAGCATTATCTCCCCGTGTTTTTGTCATCCTCATGTTCCCTCTCTCCCTCTCTCTTTTCTCTCACTGCTCCTCACCCCCTCCTCCAAACCAGCTGTGTGTGTGTGTGTGTAAAGGGCTGTAATGGATTAAGTATATTTCACTTTTATTCCCTTAGCCTTTACAGCGATCGTCTAATTTCTTTATTCACTGCAGGCACGGCTGACATGGCGAGATCTTGCTTCTAATGTTATTTCGTTCATTCGTTCTTTATTCATTCCATTTTTTCCCCTTCTTCCCTCTGTCTCTCTCTCTCTCTATTTTCCCTATCTCTTGTGAAATCTGTTCGTGTGTCGGTAGTTCCGTTAGCTATATTTGCTTGCTTTGCTCTCTCGTGGGTGTTGTATCACTCACTCACTCCTGTGTGCAATGGAGGAAGTATCGGCTGGCTGATGGCTGCCTATACACAAATGACGTTTCTTCTTACTCACTGTTGGAATGTACACCAACCACTTTACTTACTTAGCCCTCTCTCTCTCTTTCTTTCTCTCACACACACACAGGCGCCTTTTTGTTGTTGTTGTTGTTGTTGCTCTCTTGTTATTTGCTTGTATCTTTTTAACAATTTCGTTGATACAATTTTACTTTTTAAACAGGCGTTTGTAAATAAATATTCACTCCCTTCTAGTTTTTTTCTTCTTCTTCAATAGAAACCCCAAAAAGAAAAAGAAAAGCAATTTTTTTTTGTACCTATGTTTCAGAAGCAAGTAAGATGGTGAAGTTGTGATATTCATGCCTTGCCGAATAAGCGAAAGAGGTTCCAAATGAAAATAAGACCCGGGTTACGACTGGCTTGCCCCCTTTATTCTCCCCCAACCCCTTACTGCCGCCTATCGCCACGTAGGAAATAAAAAGTGTTTTTTAAATAGGCATGAAGTGTGTGAGGTTTTAATTTTTTTTATAGAAAGGGGGCGAGGGTATACGGGTGGTTGTGATGTTGATAGCCCCTTTCTCTTCTATATATATATATATATAAAACGGTGTGATAGAAAAATGGGTTTTGTTGTAAGGTGGGTGGGTGCGCTGTTAGCGAACTCGTTACGTCTCGAAGCCCAAGAGCAGCAGCAGCAGGAGGAGAAGAAGAAGAAGAAGAAATAATAAATAAAAAGCCTACTGCGATGATAATGACACCGCTGTTTAGTAGCATTGCTCTAGTCATTGTATCCATGTCTGTTGGCTTTCTCTCTCTCTCTTTCTTGTTTGGATTGCTGTCTTCTGTCTTTTCTAACCTCCTCCTCCTCCTCTCTCTCTGTTTCTCCTTGCTCCCCCACACCTCTTTGACCTAGCTGTTTCGCTGCCGTCGACACCGCCCTCATTCAACCGTTTCACTTTCCCCCCCCCCCTTCCTCTTCCTACCTCTCTTTCGCCTGCTTAATGTTATTTCCTGACTGCTTTGCTTTACCATCACATAGAACCGCTACTATTTTCTCGGACGCTTTTGTCAATGCTATCCACACGCCATTGCACCCACCACACTCACACACACGCACTCTCACCTTCATTACCACCACCTCTCGCTTAGACTCTTGACGCGCGCGAACACACACACACATACACACGCAGATTACTCTCTGACAAGATCGTACTTCTCTCTCTCTCAGACACCGCAAGTCTTCGAGACATCTTCGAAACACATTCCAGCATGCCTTTTAAAACTAATGATTTGTATGCACTTTGGAAATATAAGGGTTTACATCGTCGCTTGAGGAGCAGCAGCATTAAAATGGAAAAAAGAAAAAAAAATCTATTTATATCTGATTTTTCCCCAATCAAATCTAGGCGTTTTGGATCGAGGGGAAACAAGATCGAGTTACATTTGTAGACTTCCTTTTCTTCTGAAATTAGTCGAAACAACATCGGGAGTGGGGGGGATGGTTTCTTTCTCTTATAAATTAAATCAATTTTCGAAAATGTCCGTTCACTTTGGTATTGTTGACCAACCGAAAACAATAAAGTCCTGTTGCTTCTCCTTTCGTTGCACTTAACTATTTTCTCTTTATTTTTTTATTTATTATTTAAAACGTACCCCCCCCCTCTCGTTGGGATTATTCAATGACTTAATATCGTTTATTGAGGTTAACTATGTCTCTCTCTCTCTCTCCCCCCACACACTCATTTTGAATGAGATTTAATTAACGTCCACAATTTGGTTTTAGTGCAAAATTTGGCAACAGTTCCATTCCCATAATAAAATGGTGTGAAGTGACTTTTAATTTAAAAATAAGTTTTCTGGTCTACTAAGATTCAGTCATTTGACTTCGGTCATGCTAAGGCACCGTCTTCGAGGACGGTTTTTTTGTCAATCGTATCGGCCTCTAATACTGATTACATTCCGGTACTTGTTTTATCGATCGTCATCGAACTGCAAAGTTACTTTTACGTGTGGAAAAATGCACCGTTTTACACACACGCACCCCGCACACGTGTGTGCATGTAAAAAATTTTTTTAAATTTTCTCTCCATCGCTCTCAAAATGCACGCATCCGTATATGTCTGTATTAAAAAAATCATTCTTTCTCGCATGCACACATTCGTGTGAGTGAGAGGGAAAGAGGCATTTTGTCGACGGAAACTGCAGAAGGCCGTGATGCTCAACACACACACACACACACACACACACACACACACACACACACACAGAGCACATCTGCAGTTTTTGTCTACCAAATTCCACTCACAAAGGCTTTTTAGTCTGTAATAACATCCCCTCTCATTCTCTCCTTGTGCCTTTATTTCAGTGTCTAATATTTTGTTTCGATTTCCAATTGGAACTGTTCCCCTTAATTGCCAACCAGTCAGCCACACGAAATGCAGTTTCCAGCCGAGACTAATCATATAATGATTATTGTGTCACATACTTATTATTACACATGTTGTGTTAACGACATAGAAGGGAGTGAGAGGGGAGTTTACACACACACACACACACACACACACCATATGTGTTTAATGTTTTATGGCTCTGTGTGGCTCCATGCTGTTTTAAACTGCAAATTTTGCACTTTTTAAGGACTTGAAACTTCCCTTTTCATCTTCATAGTCTGATGTCAGGTACTGTGTCATATGGGTTGTGCTTGTGTAAACTTACATAAGCCAGACGTTCCAACTAGGATCATTTTGTTTTTCTTAAAGGAATATCTGGGATTATATTATGTAAGGTACTCTTCTCTTTAAGATTGTTCAGTGTTGTTTTGAGGGATATATAGCTGCTATTCCTAGCTGATTGTGAGATCATGAAGTTTCCTTGTTGGCTGGCAATGAAATGGGCAAGGAGCATGAAGTGTGTTGCCTAAGGACGCTTGATATATTTCTTCGTTTCACATGAAATTGCTTTAGGTTTCCTGTCTTCATATTGTTCTATGTTTATATCATGCTGCACACTACTACCATGTCATGTTTCTTTCGCTTGTCCAACTCCACTCAGTATTTTGAGTTGATCTTAGTATAGAAAAATAGGAGGTTCTCTCCTTCACTTACTTAGCTTTACTTGGTTTTTGTTGGGCTGGTCAATTGAGAGAGACATCAGTTAAAACTTTATTATACATAGATGTGAAGAATACTTCTGAAATAGGTTGAGTGTGTGTTTGAGTATCGGCTATAGTTAAGATGATATAGTTTGTTCTATTTACTGGGAGATAAAGACCAGCAGCATTCAGAATACTGTCGTCCAATCCAGGTACATACAAACACCTGTATGAGGGGCATGGGTTGGACTGGGCATTTTGAGGCACTGTTTTATGGTTGGATACCCTTTCTAATCTCAACCCTTTTAATCACTTCTTATGACATACGGGATGTGGTACACCTAATTTAAAACTGGAATCCAGTGCATGCATGTAATCGCCACCTCCATATACTGTGTACAGAATCCTGGGGGAAAAAAACTTCAATACAATGATGTAGAGTGATATAATATTTATCTTAAATTGAAGTTTCACAAACTGTGGATCCAAGTTTCACAGTTTACTGATTCTCAACAATTAAATAAAATAAACCAGCTAATTTTATATTATCTGTATGTAAAACAAGACCTTGACTATGAGATGTACATAAGCAATAAAAACAATCTTGATAATTGTATGATATTAGAGTGTCTGATTATCTATTAGATCTTTTTGAGAGTTTCTCAACTCTATTAGGAGAAAAGGAATTCAAAAGAACAATTTTGAAATTTTAAGGGTATTTTTGAAAGGATAATTCCAAAACTTGTCAACATTTTTGTTGGAGATGAAATTAAGTGACACTGATAACTGGTCTTTATTTAATATTACTTATACAAACAAAGCTAATGATTTCACAGTAAATAATTCCATTAATTTGAAGCTAAGTAAATAGCTCTGTAGAGTTAAAAATATAAGAAGGTTCAATGGTTAACTTTAGTTTGTGTGTATGTAAATATAACTTTTTAAGTCCCTCTTAAAGAATAGTATTAATAATTCATAATGTAGGTTAATAAATCTAAGTATAGTGAATAAAAATATCTTGAGGACTGTTACTCTTGAAAGTAAATAAACAAGCAATTTGCTGTTATGGAACAATAGTATTTCTGTTAATTTAATTTGTTCAATTTATACAAATTTAAACAGTTTGATAAATACCTATTTGCTACCAAAAAGCATTGGGGCTTTTTTTTTTTTTTTTTTTTTTTTTTGAATAAAAATTTTATTCCAGTCAATGATTGTTGAGTGCAAGATGATTACTCGCTTCTTTGAATTAATGTTCTGAAAGGAAAGACGAATGATACTCTTTTGATGAATTCTAATGACATTAGCAAGGAATCCGCTGGTTACAAAAACATTGGAAATATTAATCTTCAAATCTCCATTGAAGATAGATGTGTGTGTTATTTATGTAACTAATTAAATAAGGGCTTTTTATCTAATTTATTTAACAACTATTTATCTACTTTGAAACAATTTCTATCTAGATAACACTTTCAACATTTTGTTTTTATAGAAGAAAACAAATGAGTTTATCAGAATGGAATTGTTGAATTTTGTGAGAGCATTATAACTGACTTCCCTTGGGATTTTAGTTTTAAATTTGGAACCTTGCTTGATGACTTGATGCAGTACCATTATTTTTTTTTAAGGGCTCACTCAAAAGGAAGAAGTAGGACCTACGTGTTTCATGGATTTTCCATAGTACAGCTTTAACATATTTAAATCAATATGTGAGGAAAGATTTCCATAAAATTGAGACTGATGGAGGAAAGATTCGGAATAGTAGTTAGGGCAGAGCCTGAGAGGTGAGGCATAGTATATCCTGGATTACACTGTCTAACGTGTTTTCCTATTTTTAGGCTTGTAGAGTGGTTTGAGGGAAATTTGCTTGTTATATTTTACAACAAGAGTTGTGTTTGTCCATGATTGATTTGAACTAAGTGCAGCTTTCAAAGTTGCCATTTCCCAGTGCCAGTACTTCCAAGACCTTTGTTGCTCTTCTTCTAAAAGCACCCTGTTGTGAGGTTTCACCATTTCCTCAGACCTTATAATGACTTAGTGTTGTAAATTTGGTAATCCTGTGGCACTCCTAGCTATAGTTGGCTTGTTTGGGAGATGGGGACATTGATCATTATAAGAGGGAATGGGATCAGCTAATTGGTCTTGCATTTTTGTACTGGAATGAAGATGGCGCAGATGTCTTTGAGAAAAGTGTGTATGTATGCATATACACATAAGGGTTAGTGGCAGGAAGGGCATCTAAACCAATACATCAACAGTATATATTCATACTTACGCTAGCAGGCATGGTCATATGGCTAAGAAGCTCACTTTGCAATCACATTAGTCTTGGGTTCGATCCCAGTGTGGCACTTTGGGCAAGTATCTTCTACCATTGCTCCAGGCCAGTACCTGTGTTTTCCCCCCTACCTCTTCACTTGACCAACCGCTATGTCTCTGTAACTTAGCATTTCAGCAAAAAGTGACTGATAGAATAAATACTGGACTTGGGTTGATCTGTTTGACTAAAATTCTTGAAAGCTTTGCCTCAGCATGGCTGCATGCAGTCCAATGACTTAAACAAGCAAAAGAGGAAATAATGGACGTAGGAATAAATGAAAGTGTGTGTGTGCGTGTGTTGTTGATTTGGGTGGTTGAATGTTTCAGTTACTGAATAAATGGAACTCCACATACCTTTTCATGTTTATTACTGAGTACTTCACAGACGTAACTTTAATGGTGTTACTTCTCAGGTAGAGTTAGCATGATACTGCAAACTTTATGAACAGCTTCTGTTGTTGCTTAGCTTGATATCAACTGTAATATCGAGCAGCTGTGACCATCTTTTTTTTTGTTTCATTCGGACAGTATATCAAGGACTACATTATCCCAGCATGTCTTTTTTTTTTTTTAAAAACCGCAAACTCTGGGCTGGTGTGAGATTTAGTTGCTATTTTTAGTGAACAAACAACCACAGTTTTGCAGCAATAAGCTGCTGGTGGACTGCTTCTGTTTAAAGTTTTGCTGTTTTAAATATATTTATGTCAAATTTATGAGGATGAGATAGTTTCTCAAGTGCTATTTATGTGCAGTCTATTTATCTCCAACAGATTTATTACTACTTGCACCGCTACTACTCTGTGTTGACATTGTTTTTTTTTTGTTTCTTTTTTTTTTCCTGCTGTATTTCTGAAAAAGGTGGTGATGATATATTAGTCCCCCCCCCCCCCTCTTTTGCTCCAATGACCTCTCTGCAAACTTTTCTCTCTTTTTTTTTTCCTTTCAAAACTTGCCACTGATTTTTATGTCAGCCTTGTGTGTTTGTGAGTGTACATAAATTGGAACATTAACGTCATTAGAGAGGCATGGTGCTTCACACTGCAGTGTTGTTTCCTTGTTGTGCGCTCTTTGGCATCTGCTGCTCTCATTATTGTACTTGACTGACAATGAGAAATTAAATGCAACAAATTTCTTCAGTGATAAACAAGAACTGTCCTTTTGTCACCATGTTTTTCTGTCTCAATTAATTTTGGAAAGGATGAAGAATATATTAAAATGGCTTTATCCATTATTCAGCTAATGTTTGTTAACAAATACTGGTTTCAGATTTTGACACAAGGCCAACAATTTTGGGGAAGGGGGTAAATCAATCACATTAAACCCCAATACTCAACTGGTACTTATTTTATTGACCCTGGTAGAATTTGAACTCTAGCATGAAGAGGGACGGAATACTGCTAAGCATGTTGCCCAGTGTGCTAATGATTCTGTCAGCTCACCACTTCATATTTGGAACATATATTAACATGAAATCTTTATAAGAAGTTTTAATTTAGACCATTCTTTGCCATAAAACCAAGGGTGATCTTGGACTGATTAATGTCAAAAAGGGTACACAGTTGGTATGCCAAAGGCACTTTTGCTGAAGGACAAGAAGCCAAATGGATGCCAAAAAGACATGCGAAAATTAAAATGCATGATAAACATTTTATTCCTACAATATGACCATTTGACAGACTGAATTGGTCATTGAAACTATGTAGGTGGGAATGTTTTATTTTTTATTATTGTGTCCATTTGGCTTTTTGTCCTTCGGCAAAAGTGCATTCAGCATCCTGTCCGTGCACATCAAAATGGATTAAAGAGCACATTTTTGCGTCTCTTTGTAATGTTTGGTTCTCCTCACCTGTGTGAAAGGAGTTGATAACTGTTGATCGTTTTTAGTATAAAATCTAGTCTATTGTATAAAATTTAGTTTATTATTATAATTAATTAATTTCTACAGACATTAACAAATCAGCTGAATTAATATTTCTATATTCCTGCAGATGATGTGTGGCTTCTGGAAGTCTACGACAGTTTAAATTTGGCCAATCTATTCTCTGAATTTACTTGGCATTTTCTCTCCTAACTATATTTCTGCACAAAAATAATTTGATCTATTTGTCATGTGATCTTTTCTTGTGCAGTTTTATGTCTATACAGCCTGGAGTAGGCAGACATAATGGCTCTTGTAAACCATGGCAATGGTTTTCTAATGACCTAGTAGAGTGACTCATTGTTTCACTGATCTTCTAGAACAGTCATCTGTTAAGATTCTATCTTGTCTATATTAGCAGAGAGCAATACTTTCAGCACACTTCTAAACTGTACACTGATTATACATACATACATACATATATATAGATACGCACACACACACACACACACACATGCACACACATGTTGTCTGCTGTTTAGCTTTAACAAATGCCATTAGAGCAGGAAATGTTTGCATTTCTTCCTGAATACATTTTGGAAGGTTACAGAATACTTAGTATTTATGGTGGAAGGTGGCAACAAATATTTTAGGGTTATTATTATTGTTGTTGTTGCTAATAATTTTACTGCATGTTCTGTTATTTATACTCCGACAATTGTAAAGTATGATTTTATCTTAGTTTTTAGTGAGGGAATAGAATTTGCAAAGTCTCAAAGTTTCTTTTATGTAGTACGTTAATGGTGTTAGCTTTTACTACTACTACTACTATTACTACTACTACTACTACTACTACTACTTCTACTACTACTGCTGCTGCTGCTGCTGTTATGGTAGACTGACAGTATCTCAGACACAATACCTTGTGGCATTTCTTCCAGCTATTTACATTCTGATTTCAATTCCAGCCAGGTTCAACAGCCTTTCATCTGTCGCTGGGAGTGAGGTGGGGGTGTCAATTAAAAAATGTATTGGTCAAATGTTTAGATTGACTTAATTAATTAGCCCTCTACTTTTTGAAATTGCTTGCCTGGTGCTCAAACCAGGAAAAATTATTATTGAAATAAAGGCAGTATTATTAAATAAACTATTATTAATTATTATTATCATTACTTATTAGAATCCGTTTCCTTAGCCATGTTAGAGGAATAGTTTGTTTTTTTTGTCAGTGAATTCCATTTCCTGGAATCCTGTTTTCTATGTTATTTAGCTAAACCCACCGTGTACAAGCTGGAGAAGTTGTTTAACAGGTTTTCTAAATGCTATTTATAGTCAGTGTACTTTGCCACCTACGGATCCATTTTGTTGCTATGATTACACGAATGTTGACAATTATTCATCTAGAAAACAATGATCTTTGCAAACAGCAAGACTTATTGCTGTGGTGGGTATGGGGGAGCGAGTGTGTGCTGATGAATCTCTGTTTATTGATTTTTAAATCCTCATTGAAAATTTTTCTTTGAAATTTTTCCTCATTTTCTAAATTAGCTGTTCTCATTCATTGTATTAAAACATAGTGTGAAGACTGTTATGTATTTGTAATTTCATACTTGTCATTAAATAATGCTGTTTGGTGTTCACATAAAATACCTCCTTCTTTCACCATGTGTGCCTTCATTGTGTGTGTGGAGGGAATTAATAATTGACCTGAATTTTCTTATTAAACATTATCATATCTCCAGTATTTTAACTGCTCCAGCATTTTAGTTTTTAACCATTTTCTCACATAAAATGAAAAGAAGATTCCCTTGAGTGGTTTTAAACTTGAGTGACTTTAATACTTATTATGGAATAGCTATTTTCACACACCGTTGGTTTCTTTGCTAAAATGTATTTTTTAATTTTATAATTTGCTAATCAGTTCTTTGCTTATTAATTACAATCCTTAAATCATTTAAACTTCCTCCTACCTCCTTTGCTTGCAAGTTGTTGAGTATTTTATCTTTTCTGATTGTCTTTTGTTTTTTTAAAACCACCCCCTCATCTTTATCCATAACCAATCTTAACTATCACACCCTTCACACTTAAAATAACATCACCCCCAGTTTTCTTCTCCTCTTCCTCCTCCTCCACCTCTCCTGATGATATAAGCAGTATATCTTAACCTCATTTAAGATGACATTCAAGACCTCTTTGACAATCAGCCTTCGCTCTACACGCATAGCTCTACTGTTGTAGGGCATTTCTCAATTCAACCACTTGTGTTGCTCTCACATCTCATCTACACTGTAGCTATTTCACTTCTAACCTCTGTATTTTAGCTCCTTCACAATTGTTTACTGATTCCTCAAGTGATGTTCAGCTGAAATAATTTCTTCTCATAGGAAAATTTCACAGAACAAATGTTTTACATATTTGGCTTCCAGTGCTTATCACATGATATTTTAATTAATATCATTTACCCATCTTGATTTCTTACATAAGCTACATCTCCATTCAACTTGTTGTTTACTGACATGATGGACCATGTTTTTTTTTTTTAACTCAGCTGAACTAACTGGTCTGTGAGAGCCAGTGGAATGGCTCTGTGACTTCTCTGTGACTAATGTCCTGAAAATACTGAACCTTGATAGCATTATTTGGGCAATTTTCAAATGTTGGAATAATCTGTGAAAAACAGATCACTAGAAGTTCACTTAAAATCTACATGTGACTCCACTTACCCAAAACTATTCTCAAGATATTCATAAATATATTATCATCAATCCTCTTTTTTGGCTCTGGCTACTGATTACCTTGACATTTTCATGTTCTTCTGATATTTCAATTTATCCAAGACAACCTTGGCCATCCCATTTTACTAAACTGTTTTTTCCAATGGACCCCATTGATTTTTATTTTACTTGGATGAATCTTTCTAACCATTCAATGTTAAAAAAAAAAATCATATATTTTAATGAATAAATAATAATTGTAATTGTATTTAAAAAAAAAAAATTGTCTACTGTAGAAGTATAACCAATTTTTCGTAGATAAATTTTAACAACAAAATCTGACACGAACCCCAGTTGATAACCACTGCATCCTATTTTTTTCTTCTTAATATGGTGTGGAGTGATTTGAGGGAAATTTGATTACTGTTTCTGGCAGCTTGATAGATCCACCATCAACTTGTGGCTAAATTAATATTTAGTGATATTCCTTCTGGCTCTTCACATTCTGAGTTCAAATGTCACCAAAGTCAGCTTTGCCTTTTATTCTTTTGGGGGTGGATGAAAGAAATACCAGTTGAACACTGGGGTTGATGTAATCAAAATTCCCCCTCCCCTCAAAATTGCTGGCATTGTGTCAAAGTCAAAAATAATTATATAAGTCCCAGCCTTCTTCAGTAATTTCCATACAAATTTAGCATAAAGGACACTGGTACTTGTGAATATTTAGAAAGAGGTAATATATTGTGATTGTGTAATATGAGAGAATACAGGTAATAAAACCACTGCACAAGATTGGGAGCTTTTGTTTGATTAGAATAACTTCAGAACCTGAACTGGTGGCGAAGGACAGGGGCACTAAGACCATTTGGGAGAATGGGCCACTGAGCTACAAAATGTTGAAAGCCACTAAATATCATAACTGTTACATTGTAAAGATGGGGTTAATTAGTCCAGGAAACTATATTTAAACAAACACCAACTCATTTCAGCTGTTTACAATTTGTCGATGTTAAAGCAATGGGCTTTATTCTTTATTCTTGTTAGCCATTTACTGTTAAATTCTTGTTATAGTCAATTTAGTCCATTATTCTTTCCTGTTTGATTAACATAAGTGCCAGGAATTCAAATGGTGGTGGTGATAGCGAACGAGTCTTGTCTATTCTTACTTGTAAGTACATGTTAAAGAAAAATGAAGATTTGTGACACACACACACACACGCACGTGCGTGTGCACACACATACCTACCTACCTACCTACCTACCTGTGTCTGTGTGTATTTTACATTCTTATGTAGGCTTTTCAGATGAATTAACATTTCTCTTTCAAAACACAATAAACCATTCTGAATTTCTATGTTAGTGCAAGATACATTCTTCATAATTGTATCTCTATTTCCTCTCCCATTACCTGTCCTCCCCCTCCCCATCTCTTCTAGTTAAACTCCCCGGGTACAGCCGTCCTTTCAGGCTAAATAAGATGATTCCCCATCTCTCTCATTCACCCTTCACTCCCCCCATTCAAACTACCAATGAAATGTTTCAATAAGTTGACTTAGATATTTTATTGATTTACCTTTCTCTGGTCTAATGGCGTGTTTGTCAGAACCACAGTGAAATGTACCAATATGTCTGGTCTGCTGTAGTGTTGCATGATGTGGTGTGAGTTTGTTATTGTGTGGTGTAGAGGTTTGGCGTGGATCTGTGCAAGTCTAGTATAGCATGGTGTGGTATGGTGTGGTGTAAGTCGATGGATGTGGTGGATAAGGTGAGTGATACAATCTGTAAAATTATGTGGAGCTGTTTGATATTTGTTGTTTTTCTTTTTTCATTAGAATTTCAGATATATATATAAAAAAGATATTATTGCTTCTTAGACATTTCTCTTGTGGCTTCATTTATTTGCAAGGACAGGAGATTCTACCAATTAAACCAACCACAAAAATGATAGTAACTCTATTGGTATTGTTGTGGATAAGGTGAAATATTTAACGCTTTGGTCATTTGACCCTGGCTCAACCCCGACCAAGCAGAAATATTAAGTCTTAGCATTTTCTTATGCATCCTTCTGCCCTCCACCCCACTTTTTAAAATATATATATATATATATATATATATATATATATATATATATGATAGTAGGATGTAATTTGAAGGAAATGTGATTGTTATTTCTAGCAAAGTGAGCAATCATGTAAAGCCCACCTGAGGTTTGAAATAGCATTTCAGATGATGCAACAAGGGGGTAGGGTTACGTGTACTTTATTGAAATTGCTTTTCAGAATAAAAATTTTAACTTATGTATTCTTAAAATTAACTTCATTCTCTTAATCACATCAAAAACTTATTCCACAGAACCATTTGTGGTTTGTTTAAAATTAAAAAAGAGAGTTATTAGAAAAATAAACATTTCACTTATGTGTGATATTACTTTTGATCGAGGGTATGGAAATTAATCAAATGTTCTTTAGGAGTGAGGTGCATGGAAAAGGTTGGCAATCATAGATGTAGTGGTATCTTTACTGGTTTGTAGAATTCTTTTTCTTTTTGCTTATATGACATAAAATGGTTAAGGCCCTTGTAAAAATAGACTATTTTTCATTTGACCAAATGACCACAGCCTTAACAGCAACTCTGGTTAATGTGGTGACCGTTTGGAGATTTAGGGAAGCAAGGTGTATACTTGTGTGATCCAGAAAATTCAAAAATGAATTTTGTGAAGTTGCTATCAGCTTCCCCTCCCCCCTTAAATATCAGGTATTCTTTTCTATAAGGAAAACTATAGTGATCTCTCATTGGGGGTTTAACAAGTTTGAAATCTAAAGGAGGGATTCACTCTAAGAATCTGCACAATCTCCAAAGTTTAAATTTAAAAAAAAACAACAAAAAAAAACAAAAACATTCAATCATTGGCAGCACCAAAATATGTTGACAATAAAAGTATATTAATGTGCCACAACAATATATATTACATGGCTTCGCTATTTAGATGTGTGACAGACAGACAATGTTTTGTTTTTACAAGAAATCATCTGCAGAAATCAACTTCAAATATTTATTTTTCTGAGATAACATGCTGGACTAGTGAAATCAACTCTATTCTCTCCCTCACTCAATATAGAAATCACGAATATTGTTTTAGAAGGGAGATCTTCTTTTCACATTTCACTGTTTGTCTTGCAACACTGTATCAAATTGTAGATGGGAGTTTTTAACAAGGGTTCTTAATCTTGCCCCCCCCCCTCTTCAGATTATCAATGATTTATCAGTTTTCAACAGATGTTGGCGCACAACTGACCAAGTAATCACCAGGTGTCATTGTGGTAATTAACTTCAATATGAATTACTGCAGCATCAAGCCATGTGTTGTCTGATGCTACAACGTACTTTAGAGGAAATTAACTTTAATGAAAAAATGGTGAAGATTTACTTGAATGTCTGTTAATTAACATGACCCAGTCTATTTTACATATGATCCGGTCAGTTCACTGTGAGATGACCTCTAGAGAATATTTGAGTTAATCTATTTAGCCTTTACACAATGTTATCAGTTAATACTAATGTCTTTTATTTGGGTAATGTTAAAATTTTGTCTTCTTTTTTTATCTCTATGATAAATACATATTCTAGTTTTTAGATATATTGTTTACCTAATTCCTTTTCCTTTATCAGTGAACTGCCTAGAATCTCACTCTCTGCTGCTCGCATTTTTCTGGTATAAGTCAGCACAGAGATGCAAATCATATTGATCTTAGCAGGCCTGCAAGGGTCATTGCTGGCCTGCTGAGATCAATAGGGTTTATATTCCCTAGATAAAACTTCCATCAGACTAAGTATGAAAAAGATCAAGGGTATCCAACTGGAGTGGGGTGCTCACTTCTCTCCCCTCAAAAGTAGACAGAGGAAAGAAGATTGGATTCTGCAAGCTGAAATGCAAGCAACTCTGGATATAAACCACCAGGCAGTGACCATCATTCTGATTACAATTGAACAGCTGAAAATAAACCTAACTTTCTTCATGCTCTTATTGTTTAGCCCATGGTCAGCTCTGATGTGGCAGACCTTTGATCAGAGGTGTTCCATCCATGACCATTCTAACTTTCAGATATATTGTATCCAAGACGACATTATCTGATGCCTCCTTCCATTTTTAAGTTGGTAGAATTTGATTTGAGGTTTGGCTATTGTTTCTTGCAGATCAAGATTTGACATGCTATTTCAAGAATGTCATGATTTCTTGGCTATTTCCAACAAATCCATCAATCATGGAAAGCTTTGCTTGTTGGCTGATAAAGTACATTATTTTGCATGTGCAGACTATCCAGTTTAATTCCACCTGCATCTCAGTGAATGGACTGTAATATCATCTTCAGACTTATCTCTTGCTTCTCTCCATTACAATCGTTCTATTCTCAGATCATCTTCACTTTTATTTCACTTATCTTTGCCTTAATATAAATAAATATTTAAACTCATTTCAACAAGGGCAAATTTACTGGGTTGTATATACCAGTTTTTTGATAGCTTTTCTTTCTGTGAATGTATGTGTGTGTGTGTGTCTGTACGCATACACACGCACATATACGTGCACACTGTCTGACGAAGGCGATTTATCCAAAACTTCAAAGTAACAGTCAACCTTTATCTTATGAAAATAAAAATATGATATAATACTGTACTGAAAAGTAGAATATTAGACTTAAAAACAAAGAAATACCCTCACACCTTCATCATTCAACCATTGATGCTTCCAGTTCAACTCTGCACATTTGTCTCTGACTTTCTGTTTCATCTTCCTCCCATTTGTTGAATGTGACTTGGTTATTTCCTTTCCAGTCACAACTTCCTTTAAGGCTTGTCTTAAGATCTTTAACAGTTGTCTTCTTCATTTGTATTTTGTTAAGATGGTATTTCGAACATGGAATTTAACTGAAGGCAAATGTATATTAGGAAATGAAGCTGGTGTTGTGAACACAACATGATGATAAACAGATGTGTATCAGTGTATTTATGATGGTGTTTGGAACATAACTGTAACCCTTCAACATTCAGATTATTCTGCCAAATGTAATGCTTATCCACATTGTTTCTAATTAGTCATGCATTATCTTGCAGCTTCTCAGATTTCAATGATGTGATTGTTTACGATCTGAATAACATTGTAAGCTCGGTGTGAGAGGCCAGATCTGGCCACTTCAAATGTAAAACAGGGGTTAAAGGTTTTCGGATAATGTCATAATGGAAGCTTTAATTTAAATCTGAGCATTTCAGAACAAGTGGTTTTGTGTCCTAGGAGGAGAGGCAGTGTGAGGCTGGGCAAAAATTAATCATCCATTCCGCTCACCACCCTTCCCTCCTCTCCCACCAACAGAGGAATAAATTCAAGATCTCTCCCTCTCTCTCACCACCCACCCTGTAAAGATTTGCTTGGTTGATGAGACACAGCAATCTGTAAATAATATAATTTTAGAACAGCATCCAAGAGTCAACACACTTGACATACATACATATATATATATATATATATATATATATATATATATATATATATATATATATATATATATATTCATACACACAAACACACCTCTCCATAGTTTAAAATGAGAAACCTACTACTACTATTACTACTACTCATCCTGCCTTCTCCCCCTCCCAAGAGACTAATGAAAAAATTGAATTAAAGAATTGCATATCTCATGTCCCATGCCTCCTGAACACCTTCCTTTCAGCCTCATATGACGAGATGGAGAGAGAAGATAAATATTATGAAAACATTTTCTATCCTTTCTTTTATCTCTGGGAAGTCTGCTTTCATCGCCAACTTGTCAGTTCTTATTGATTATTTCTGTTTTTGTGTGAAGATTTAGTTATCGCCGTATTATATACACGTGTGTGTGTGTGTGTGTGTGTGTGTGTGTGTGTGTGTGTCCCCGTCCAACTCCTATTTCCCAATATTTAAATAGTTCTTTATATAAATCTACATTAGTAATATGATTTTTGGCCATTCCCATTTGCCTTTAACTGACTTTCTTCAATGTCTGTCTTCTTCAACACATTGTATCATTTCACTTCGATTTGCATTGATTCCATTCCCCCACTTCTCTCCTCCTCCTCTCCCTCTCATCTCATTCTGTTCATCTCATATTTCTGTCTGTTCCTCTCTCATGTCATTCTTCGTCTAGTCTCTTTATCCTCTCTCCCCTATTCTCCCCACATTTTCTCCTCCTCTCTCTCTTTTTCTTAAATGAATTCTGTGGAGCTGTGTAGTCTCCCAGTGGTTTTGTTTTAGCTGTTAATACCAGATCGGGAATTGACTATGGCATGTAATGTAACACAAATACCACCTCAGTTTTAATTTTTCAACTAGAGCTTTCGATTACCAAACTGAGTGAGGAAGTGTGAAGCTTTGTTCACATATTCTAATTCAATCAGTCACAGAGACCTGTTAGAATAGATTTGCTGAAAATATACAGACTTATTGGATTTATTGGAGACCCAGTGTTGTGTGGGGATCGGGCATGTCAAAGAATAGACCCAATGTTTCCTCTGTATATTGCAAAAGGTGACTAAAATAGGTTGAGGTAGGATTTGCACTCTGACCTCATTAAAATCCCTCACCAGTAGTAATGGCCAGCTTCATCAGTAAACATTAAAAATTTTTGTTTATCCTTTGCTCTTCTTTTGAAAAGAAATCTAACTGCAAGCAACTTTTTATAGATCAATTTTTTAGACACTATTTTCTAAACCAAAGTATGTAGGGGATTCAGTTTGGCTAGGCCCCATCCCCCAGCTCCCAAAACTACTGTCCCCGGCAGAATTGATGGCATGCCAGGCAAAATGCTTTGTGGCATTTTGTCTGACATTATGTTCCGAGTTCAAATTCTTGCTTTTCATCCTTTGCGGGGGGGGGGGGGGGTTGATGAAATAAATACCTGTCAAGTAAGTACAAGGGTTGATGTGATCAGCTACACCTGCCCTCCAAAAATGTCCGGCCTTGTGTCTGTAATAGAGAAGATTATTATTATTAATTAGTAGTAGTTGTCATACATGATTATTTTACAATTATTTCTTATATATACCTGGCCAGTGTCTACTTAAAAAGGCCTCTCCTCCTTCTAACATCATCAACATTGAAATCATTTGTTTTACCTGTTTTTTTTTTTCCTTCCTGCTCTAATGATAGATTATCAATTCAATTACTCTTATTCCATTAATATAATCATGAATTATATTATCCATCAGGTCTCCCCATCCTTTATTTATCTACCTTGGCTCTGGAGTCTTTTTTTTTTTTTCCCTCATCCTATTGTATTTTATCCTATTCTATTCTTTCTTAACATATCCTGCAGCTATTTTAACTGTGGAAACATCAAACTTGATCTATCTTACATTCATTTAAGCTTCAGCAAGTTGATTCCATGAAGTTTGTCACTTCTTGAGTGCTGCTGCTGCTATTAATGAAGAACAAGAATCTTAGTAGATTAATCTGAATATTTTTGGTTCTGTAAAATGATTTTTTTTTTTTTTGGTTCTGTTCTGAAGTAAGCCTGATAATCTAACAATTAGACACTCTGTAATGGTTCAACCATTTTTTCTTTTGTTTTATATATATTTGTTTTTATTTCCTTCACATTTTCTTGGTGAAATGATAAATTGTCAGTTGAGAAGAAACCAAATTTTTAAAGTTATGTTTGTTGATGTTCTTTGATGTCTACAGACAACTGTAAATGGTTTTCACTTAATGAATATTTTCTTTGCTTTCCCTTCAATAGAAAATAAAACAAAAGCAAAGTATTATCTCCAGGTGATTTCTTAATCATATACATCTATTCAAATCAGATGAGGATGATGAGGAAGAGGAGTAGTGCTACAAAAATGTCTTATGAGTCCAAAGGAACCACTTAGAAAAATTAGTTCTATTGTCATCATTTATCTCTCTGCTTCTTTTGCTACAACCCGTCCCTCGGGCATTAAAACAGCTTTTTTCAGTATTTACTGTACAAACCACAAGGATAATCCTTGGAGTTGTTAAATCTTAAATCATTCCATCAGCCTTTAAAAAAAGGAAGAGCACAATGGATAATGTAGTCCTACATACACTTTGGTTAGTGGTCTTGTTGACCTGGAACTAAGCCCCATCTAATTTGATTACAATAGATTATAATTCAAACAGATTTTTGTAATCTAGGAAAATGGTAAAACTAAGTTGTGTGAAAGTTGCTAAATCAATGCTCAGCTCTTTTGATGGCAACTCATCCTAAGACCCCCCCCCCCCCCCCCCCACTGGTTCTACGATACAAACTTCGTTTTAAAGTGATGTAAATTAAAACCTTATATCAAACTTTCGTGTTAATTTATGCTGCAAACATCAACTTGATAATGACAGTTATTTTACTGAATTCTTCATTTATTTTTTGAAATTAATTGAAACAAAGGTATTTCAGCAGAAATATGATGACGAAAGAGTTAATAATTTTGCGAGTGATTAAAACTGTTTTACCAGTGCTGTTTGCATTAGCAAAGTGTCATCTTTTCCCTATGGTTTATCTATCAATTTCTAATATATTGTTCTCTCTCCATTAGACTGAAGTAATATCAATTTGAAATTGTTAGACAATTGATCTGTTGCTGTAGCAAATGCAATTACTAATAGATTTTTAATATTGACATATTTCTCACCGACCCCCTTCAGTTTTCAAGTGTCGAAGTTTGAATTATCATATAACATGCACTTGAATATAAAGTGCATGTTTAAAATACATGTTCCTCGCTTGAGTTTTTTTTTTTTTTTTTTTGGTTTTAATATAGTTTTCAGATATCTCTTTTGATATGATTTTGTGGTTTATTACAAAGTGGTGGTGGTGATGGTGGACAACTTACAAAATTATTGACACTCGTTAGTTGTAAACACAAATTCTACATGAGACTTGAAAAATTAGATTATAGATTTTCTCATGGCTATTTCTTCAATAACACATTATTATTATTGATTTTACTCTATTATTTTTGAAATATTCCTAAAATATAATACTTTAGGCAACCACATTTCACCGAAGAAAGGTAACAAAACAAAAAACAAAATAAAGTAAAATTAAGTCTTTGCAACAATGAGTATTTCTTAATTATTTCTATAGTAAATTCAATTTTAGTGTTAGCTGTTTCTCCCTCATGTATTGAATAGATGAAAATTGATAAAATACTCAGGCTTTTGTTTCTGGTAGTTACACACACACACACACACACACACACACACACTGCTTTTGTCTCTGGTATTTATACATACATACATACATTCCTGAAGAAAGGACAGGGGTGATTGTCTTTGTTGTGAATGTTGGAGTCTCTAAGTGAGAAGTTATGAATTGCCTTTGGTTTAACTTCTGTTCAAGTAAACTCATTTATGTATTAATCAAATGTTCTGCCTATCTGGAAATATTTGACAGTCTTTTCTCTGAAATTGTGTAATGGGGTCAATGGAGAAATTAGATTAAATATCAAAGTGGTGCTCGTTTTCATAGTTATGTTTCTATTTCTCTATTAAATTTGAACTTTCTTTAGGAATTGCAATCAGCTCCCTCACTGTGTGTGTGAGAAAGAGAGAGCCTTCTTAAGTGAAAAGCCATTGAAATAAGAATAAACTATTACAATTCATGGAGAGGTGAAGCATATTTTATAACATTCTGTTGGTATTTGCTTTTTGTATTCTTGTTAAACTTTAATGTGAAAGTATCGCTGGCATTGAATTGTAGTTAATCCCTTTCGACTTTCTACATACATTGTTTCTAAGATACTCTACGCATGCCATGAACTACAAACACAACAGTTACTGCCATTAGTGTCAGGACCTTTCCTTCCTTCCTCCTAGCAGATGGGTGGTGATTAGCTGTATTTGCTGTCTATATTTGTTGAAACGATTATTTGTTGAATAATAATAATAATGATGATGACATTATTGTGGAAATGCAATCAGCAGCAAGTAGACACAGGCAGCTGGAGCGTATTGGAAAATCAAATCTCGTTTATTACCCTAACCAATGTGAAATACAATATGTTCATTTTTGCTTGTATCACTAGAAAACATTTTATTTTCCTTTTGATGTTGTTAATTTCTTTGCAGAGGGATTTGATTTATTCTCTTGTCTTTCACTGTATCTATTATATGTGCATCTGGTAGTATTAAAACTGTAGTTTCAGAAAAGAAAACAACATTTTTATCACTAGAAAATCACTCAAATTTCTGTTTTCGTTGGCATGTAAGACCCACTTTAAAAAAAAAGTGTGTGTGGGGGGGATGCCTCAAAACACCCCAGGTCCTTGATGTAGAATTGGGCCCATTTTACATGTGTTAATGGGCTAAAAATTTTCCCCTTTCAAATAGGTGGTTGTGTAATATGCCTGTGCATCTTTTATGCCATCAAATACAGGAGATGGAAATCTAAGTTATGAGAACTTGGACTGTGTGTAGGTGCACACCCAGGGTATCTATTTGATTATGGAGTTGGACATCTGGGGGTTGGGATTCTCACTGGTTTAAAAAGTCACACCATATAGCATATGCAACTTCATCGCCCTCATTGCAGTATTGGCACTTCTGAATAGGGTCAAGTATGAAAGACGAATTTCAGTTTTGTAAATGTTCAAATTGCTTACCTAAAACCTAATAGGTTCCTGCTATGGGATCCAGCAAATTTATCTCCTCTTCAAAATCTAAGTTATATTCATTTCAATGATTTCTTTTGTCCGTATTACCAGTGCGGTTCAATGGCAACAAGTGCTTCTGTGCACCTCTAAAAGTTGTGTTTGTGACTGGAGATCACCATTGGAGCTCTAATTTGAATTCATCCTCCCCCTCACTCTCTAAATAAATAAATAAAAAAACAGGCACGTGCACCACCATATGTGCCGGTGGGGCTGTATGGCTAAGAATTTGTGTATGTGTGTGTGTGTGCGTGCGTGCGTGCGTGCTCTTAATTTGAAATCACATGATGGTTGTAAACTATCATACAACCATTGTTCATTTTCAATCTTCCATGAAGAACATGTCTGGCCATGTGGAAATATTACCTTACTTGGAAACAGTTGAGGGTTGGTGTTCAGAAGTGTAGCCAGCCATAGAAAATCTATTTTGACAAATTCCGTTTGACCCATGCAAGAATGGACAAGAAGACATTAAAAAATATGAATTACATATATATATATATATATATATATATATATATATATATATATATATATATATATATATATGAGAGAGAGAGAGAGAGTGAGAGAGTTTACTGTTCTGTTTTAAGTAGAATCAACAAAAAAAAAGAAGTACTCTATCCTGTGAGAGATAAATATCATCTAATACACATTTAGAAAAGAGCCTGAAGGATTACTCGGAGGCATAGGGCATGTTACATAAATCTGCTGAGTTATTAATCTCTACGACATGACACTATTAGTAACTCTTTTCTAAATACTGTGTATAAAATACAACTATGTACAATAAACATGTAAGGTTTTAAGGAATGTGTAAAAAAAAAAAAAAAGGTAAAAAGCCTGAAAGCATTAAGAATTATTGTTGCCCTTGAGAAAGAAGAATTCTATGAGCACTGCACAACGTGGAATTAAGATCCAAGAATCAGCTATAGAAAAGCTAGGAAAAGACCAATTCTTTTTTATTCTCCATTCTACAAACTATGATTTATAATGAAAATCTCGATAAGACTGCACTTTCATAACAGATTTTACACCTGAAGACAGGGGGGGACTGTATTACAGTGTATGCATTAATCAATAAATTCATACACAAGATTACACACGTTTCCTATATAGCACCAATTGTACAGGATTACAAACCTGTGGAACTGTGAAAATAGATAAAGCTTATTCTTTTAGTTCTGTTATTCCACAAGTTAACACCATCTGTAACAATCTTGTCAAAGAATTTAACAATGCAGAAACTATATATATATATATATATATATATATATATATTTCATTACGAAGCAAATAATTCACAAGAAAAATAATTCACAAAAAAATAATTTGCAAAGATACCATTGACTCTGTTATTATCTAGTGTAACAATTTCAAAATAATAATAACAGAATCAATAATATAGGTGATTGCAGGCCCCCAAAAAGGCATTAAATAGCTGAAGGATTAAAATTAATCAAAGGAGATGCTAAGTATGTCTAACTGCTGGAAATAACAGTCAAAACTCTTTATTTCCAGCAGTTAGACAATACTTAGTATGTCCTTTGATTAATTTTAATATACATATATGTATATATATCTTTTGCTTGTCATTAGACTGTGGCCATGTAGGGGCATTGCCTTGATGAATCTTAGTTGAATAAATTGACCTCAGTACTTATTTTTTTGTAAGTCTGGTACTTCATGTGGCTCCAGTCCACTCAGTTGGTAAAAATGAATAGTACCTGTAATTCAAAGGGGGCCAGCCTTATCACACTGAATCTCCCTGAGAACTATATTAAGTGTACATGTGTCTGCTCAGCCACTTGCACGTTAATTTCACGAGCAAGCTGTTTGATTGATTCGATCAACTGGAACCCCCGATGGAGTGCCAGTTCCATGTAATTACAGTTTTATTCATTAGAATATTTTATATTTCAGTATTATGGAAGTGCAATTGTACAATACAAAATATTTAGTATTGTCATAGCTTTCATATTTTCAGTAGGTCCTTTGATATGAGTTGAGCAGCACAACTTAAAGCCCATAGGACATAGATATTGGTTCATAAGTGTTTGATCAGGTTGCTGTGTAGAGAACCTTTGTCAGGAGTTAGAGTAGACTTGTCAAGGCATCTCACTACTTTCAGTTAGGACATCTTCTCATACCTAGCCCCAGCCTTTCCTGAGATATCTTCTGTTGGGGCCAAGTCCTTTGTTGTTGTGGTATTTTAACCCCTGGGTAAATGGATATAAGTACATGGGTATTTCTTTAAGAGGAGTAAAGTGAGAGGGCCAGGATGCAATTCATTTTGGTTAATTTGGTAACCTAGAGCAAAGATATAGTTAAAAATTTACATTTGCTGTTGTTCAGTTTTATGAGCAACTTTTTAAGAATTTAGAGAAATTTTTGTTATGTTCCCCTTTGGTATTACATCTACAATGACATTATCTATTAAATAGGTGTTCATACTTAAGCAATTTTTTTTTTCATAAACAAGATTTTCTATAATTTCTTAGAAAGAGAAAATGTGAGAAATTTAAAAGAATCAGGGTCAACATTAGCAGAAGTAGTATTATATTTGTGTGTAAGAAGAAGAAGAACAACAACAAACCTGTGAAAAATGAAGATATTGAAAGCAGTAGCCATGAGATATCTAATGACTGATGCATACAGTTCATAGCCTGCAGCTCTGGAACACCATATGCATAGTGAATACATCTAATGGTAATTGTTAATTCTATTAGCACACTGGTGATATGTGGTTATAGACTCCATTATTGGAAAGTAATTAATTTTAAAAGGTTACAGTTTAAAACATGGAAGTTACATTACTGATGTAGGCTAGAAGAAGGGGAAAAAATATCTTCAGTAAATACCTTTATAATAATAATAATAATAATAATGATATGAAGGTGTAATAGCCATATTGCCTGCAGTATAAAATTTAGATTTAAAGCCTTAGAATTTTTAGTGATATTATGTTGGTTTCTTGGAGATTATTAACAATAATAATCAGTTATACTCAGAGTTTACTTCTTATATAAGAATATTAACAAAAAAAGAATTTATTACAGATTTTTTCTCTTCAAAAAGTGATGGTTGCATTATATTTGATTGTATTGTATTCAAGTGAATATGATAAATACCTTGTAAGAAGATATTTTGTTTAACTGCCATCTAAATTAGGCAGCAGGTAAGCATCTAAAGTAGGGGAATTTATTAATAGCTTTGTTGTAGTCAACTACTAACCTCCTTTTGCTATTACCCGTTAACGACTTGTTGTACTCCTGTTCGCTATGGTGAGTCACTTGGCTCAATGATGGCTTCTTTGAGCTGGTATCGGATTGATTTAAATTTATGAGATTTCATAATTACTGATTTAAAATTTGGTGACAGATTAGAGAAAGCTTTGGTTGGATTAATTTTTAGCAAGGCCGAGTAGCAAACCCACACATCTGACTGAATTGTATTTTAGCAGACAAATGTTTGTTAGGAAGAGGAATATTTATACAAGTGTCAGGAGGAGGTATGAGGAAATGTCAGTACAGGTAGTGTTTTACCTTGAATTCTAGTCCACAGTATTTCTTTATTAGTAGTCAAATTAACTTTAAAACCATTGATATCATAACTTCAGGTTATACACCGTTGATTGAGAAATGAGATGTTCAGAAGTGCATGTCAGCTGAACTGTTTTAGAAAAATCTGGTGAGCAACTAAGTCAGTGATCATCTTTTAACACTGATGACATACAGTATCACTGCTGATTAGTTCTTTGAAATATGTCCCTTGTTCTTAGGCTTCAGTGAAGAAGTATTGAATATTGAGCAGGATTATGTCATGAAAAATCCCCACAGAGATAGCATTCTCTGACCCTAACAAGGTACAATTGACACAAGAAAAAACCCTTTTAAGAGGTCCTTCAGTTAAAGATTTTTTACCGGCCACTTTAGCAGAGGCTACATGATTTTCTACTTGAAGAACCCAGACCCATATATATATATATATGTATATATATATATATATATATATATATATATATATATATATATATATATATATATATGTGAAATTGAGTTGATGGAAACTGGAAGCTTGATGGATGGAGTGCAACTGTAAGGCTGGCTTTGTCACACACTGTTTCATGCTTATTCGAAGTGAGGATTGCATTAAAAGTACAACTGGTTGTGGAGTAATCAGCCATTTACACTCTTCATTCTGTGAGGAGGCTGTTCAGGTGATTGGACGCCAGGAATACACTTGTTAAAATTGATTCATTTCCCCGATATGTTCATCAAAGACATTCATACCCTCAGTACATGTATATTTTATTAAAACATTGATAGGTCATTTAGTTAGCTAAATTCTGAGTAGAAATACAAATAAATATAACTGTCCACATAAATTGCATGTTTTTATATAATATTTTCACGAACTATTACCCTATGTTGTACTTTTTGTTTCAGGTGAACATCATCATCATCATCATCATCGTTTAACGTCCGCTTTCCATGCTAGCATGGGTTGGACGATTTGACTGAGGACTGGTGAAACCGGATGGCAACACCAGGCTCCAGTCTGATTTGGCAGAGTTTCTACAGCTGGATGCCCTTCCTAACGCCAACCACTCAGAGAGTGTAGTGGGTGCTTTTACGTGTCACCCGCACGAAAACGGCCACGCTCGAAATGGTGTCTTTTATGTGCCACCCGCACAAGCCAGTCCAGGGGCACTGGCAACGATCTCGCTCGAAAATCCTACAGGAGCCAGTCAGGCGGTACTGGCAACGGCCACGCTCAAAATGGTGCATCTCATGTGCCACCCGCACAAGAACCAGTCCAGGGGCACTGGCAACGATCTTACTTGGCTTGCCGGGTCTTCTCACGCACAGCCCATTTCCAAAGGTCTCGGTCCGTAGTCATCGCCTCGGTGAGGCCCAATGTACGAAGGTCTTGCCTCACCACCTCAGCCCAGGTCTTCCTGGGCCTACCTCTTCCACGGGTTCCCTCAACTGTTAGGGTGTGGCACTTTTTCACGCAGCTATCCTCCTCCATTCTCACCACATGTCCATACCAGCGCAATCGTCTCTCTTGCACGCCACAACTGATGCTTCTAATGTTCAGCTTTTCTCTCAAGATACTTACACTCTGACGGGTATTCACATTGACATTACACATCCAACGGAGCATACTGGCTTCATTCCTTGCGAGCTTACGTATGTCCTCAGCAGTTACAGCCCATGTTTCACTGCCATGTAGCATGGTTGTTCGTACGCATGCGTCATGTATTCTTTTATTCAATGAATCCCTTTTGCCGCAAGTAACAAACCTTAACCTCGAACCTTTGTTGCCCATTACTCTTCCACACGTAGCTACTTAGAATAATGTAAAGGCTGAATATATGGCATTTATGAATGACCTGTTCATTTGGTTTGATCAGATGTGTCCTTGCTTGCTACATCTGTTGCCAAACTAACTTGTAAGACTGATGTAGCAACATTGCCTATGCACATAACATTTATTGACATAAATATATAAAGTGTGTGTGTGTGTATGTGTTAGTGTTAAACTAATACATTTGTTAAAATGTGCCCCTCCCGTGTTGTCTTTCTTATGCTCGTGTGTGTATACCTGTTTGAACAATGCAAACAGTTTTTTTTTAGTGTACTCAGCCAATTATTCTTTCAACTGACAAATTGTCTGTGGAGCCATGTTGTATTGGTGTAACGTTATCACTGCTCCATCAAATTCTTTCCACAATTAATGATGATAAACAGAGCAGTGCTTTTGACTGCTCTCTATGTTACATCAACCACCTCATGCTGACTAAACATCTTTAAGCTTTCTACAAGATCAATCAATATTTAGATGACATTTTCAATATCTATTTCTTCTGTTTGTTGCCATCGACCGTAAGTGAAGCTGTGATTTGAGAAAAATCTCGTTAAAACAGCATTAATGAATAATACTTTAGAGTAAACAATCTCTTAAGGGGAAATATATGATGTGAACTGTGTGAACCCATTGTATATGAATTCTGAGGTGGAGGGTTGAGAGAAGGCAGTCTGACAATTGGGTCATGTGCAGTGTTAACTTTGCTATTACAGTGACTTGTTTAAATGACAAAGCTAGAGAAGGAGAGAGGTTTTAATTGCATACTTTCATGAGCTTTAGGACAACAAGGAATTATCATTCCTTGATTTTTAAATTGAATCAAAACTATTTGTGGCATGTTTATATATTACTAAATTAGAATTAATAATGGATTTGGTTGGTTTTTTTTTGGAAGGAGTACAAACAGGTGATAGAAACGGGGATAAAAGTAAACAAGAAGAAGAAATGTGAATGGAATAAAATAATGTGATCTGAGAAGTTTCTTCTGAAACACATGTTTGTGTGTGTGTGTTTGTGTGTGTGTGTGTGTGTGTGTGTGTGTGTGTGTGTGCGCGCGCGTGTGTATGGTACTGACTGTTTAAAATGATGATGTGCTGGTGGAAACGCATTCTTGGGGTGTGTTTTATTTGTTGGAGGAGGTTGAAAGCTGGTAGGGAGATGATATTGAAGTTAAGTATTTGATGAGAACTACTGTAACGAATGTTGTGAGTGGTGGTGGGGACATGTAAGATAATAAAGAAATTTGGAATAGGAATAATAAATAGTTGACCTGACATAACTGGAATTGAAGGAGAAGAAAGTATGGTGGTGATGGTATGTGTAGGAGGGAAATATTTGTGTTAACATCGAAAATAAATGATAGAAGAAGAGCTATTATTACTGGTTGCGATATGTGTGCTACAACAGTGATTCTAAGAAATTGGCCAAGTTTTGCAGAAGAGAATTAACCCCATTGTATTACTGGTACTTATTTTTTTGGCAGAATGACAGGAGCAAAAAGTTGTTGCTGTTGGAGTTTTGATCTGACAATGTTGAAGGGTGAATGTGGTATGAGGTCTGATCAAAAAGTATTGGGACTGGTGTTATAAAAAGAAAACTGCAACACACCTCCTTTCAGCATCTATTCTCCTTCAAAGATGTCCCCTTCTGATACGTAAAATACCTCTTGGGTATTTTAGATGAACTTGATGTGGATTTAAAGCTACAGAAATATCTTGTTCATATATCACCCAATGTTACCAAATCAACTAAACTAACAGAACATTCCAGCTGAGATTTATTTTAATGTATTTTTTTTTCCTCTATCGAAAAATCGTTTTGAATTTTTTTTTTCCCCCCTCATTAATTAACTTTTATTAGATACACCTTGTTGGAATATTGATCTTTAAAAAAAAAAAAAAAAAAAATTTTCCATTTTTTATGTCAAATCATTTGTGAACAGTGGAGTTATTCCTGCTTTAAATTCCTATTTACCTTTCAGAGTCTCAAATAATGTTTCCGTTCAGATTATTGCTCTGTATTCCTACAAATCTGCCATTTCAACAATTTGGTTTGAAAGTTATACAACAGAGACATCATTGATTTTAGTAATACTTAACACACATTACCTCACTCTTAATTAGTGTCAAGGCTAGTCGTGTTGGAAACAAAAGTTCAGTTTCATACATTTAATTATCAGAGTAAATAAAACAGTTTTATAATAAGTAATCGTTAGTATTGACATGTATAATTATGATGGTGATGTGAAGGCACAAAGCTTAGTGGTTAGGGTGTTGGATGGCATAGTTTGAGCAAAGTGTTTCACTTCACTTTGTTCTCATCTACTCAACTGAAAATAAGTATCCGTGAGTGCTTACTAGTGCAGCCTTTTCTCCCTTCAGCTGGAAGGCCATTAGTGTCTCACCTGTCAAGGGTGGCTGTGTCTGCTTACAACTGAAATAGGCACCTAAAAAGCATGGTACATGCTACCAGGTTACACTTGTTTATGAGTGATAACTATGAAGCTCTGCGTGTGTGCGTGCGTGCGTGCGTGCGTGCACTTGAAATTTTTTGCCAGAGAAATTCATTGAAATTGGTTACATTTTTTCCAGCAAATTGTTGTCTTCTATCCCAGGATCTCAAATATTTGCTGACTCTGATCACATGGCCTGTTGAACCCATACCAGCATAGAAAGCAGATGTAAAATAATGATGATGAGGATATTAATGAACGACTAAAAGACACTATTTAGTTGCTAGTATATTATTACTAAAGGTGTTATTGGAGCAGCATACCCTAGATTTTTATTTTATAGTTTTGAAATTTGATTCTAAATCCAAGAATTAGTTTAATGTGTGTATGTATAAGAGAATTGAAAACCAATATGTTTTTCTTTTCGCTCTTCACAGTATTTACTTAAAACCTCAGTTGTTTTTCTCTGAGTATTATTTTTTAATTAGCTAGACATTAATGACTTGAATAATTACAGATTTCTCAGTATGTACAGCATTCTGGCATTGTCCCAGTGTTCAGAGGTACAGAAATAAGTAGAGCAGGCATTGGTTATTTATAGTTGTTCTTCTAAGGAGATTAAACTCTCTCTCTGCTAGACCAGCCAGTGAGATGGCTACTCTCTCTCTCTCTCTCTCTCTCTCTCTCTCTTTCTCTCTCTCTCTCTTTCTCTCTTTCTCTCTCTCTCTCTCTCTTTCTCTCTCTCTCTCTCCCTCCCCCTCCCTCCCCCCTCTCTCTCTCTCATAAACAACTAAATTACTTCATTACGCATTTGTTGAAAACCCGCTTTCATTCCTAATTCTTTTATTATCAAAATAGTCTTCCTTTGGGTTTCCTCTCTTCATATCATCAGAAAACATTGAAAATGTTTTATTGATTTGTTTTATTGACATACATAATATTTGCTTTATTTAGATAAATAATAATAATTTTGATTTTGATTTTATTGTCTTTTTCTTTGGAGTGTTAGTTATTAGTTCTTAAAATTTATTTATGAGTAGAATTTTAACAGCTGAATGACTGAGCTTGTTGTTTAGCCCCAAATCTCCCCCTGACTGTTGCAGCCTTCACTGCACCAGTGTCTATGTGTATCTAAGACTACTATATTCAAGTGTTTTTTCCTTTTTTAAAACAACAGGGTATGATTTGAGGGAGATTTAGCTACTACTTCTAGCAGGTCAATTAATAGCATGACCTCTGTCTTTGTTGATTTAACTGGTCACTGCCAAAGTCCTTTCAGAGTCCACAAAATAAATACTTACTGAAGATTTGGGTAAGCTCCTCAAACAAAATGCTTAGAAGCTTTCCTTTCAACTACTTATGTTCTGAGTTCAAATTCTACTAAGGTTAACTTTTGCCTATCATTTTTCGGGAACAAAAAATGGGGGTCAATGTAATTTACTAATTCCCTTCTCCCTAAAACTGGTGGCCCTGTGCCAAAATTTGAAACAGTATAAAGCAGCAAGCTGGCATAATTCTTGGTGCCTTGGACAAAATGCTTAGTAGCATTTTTTTTTCTGGTTTCATACATTATGAGTTCAGATGCTACTGAGATCAACTTCACCTTTCGTCTTTTTGGAGAAGTTGGTAAGAGAAAAAAGTCAAGCACTGACTGTGGTCAGTGTAATTGATTTACCTACTTACCTAAAATTGCTGGCCTTGTACCAAAATTTGAAACCATTATTATTATTATTATTGTATTGGTTAACCAAGTATTAATGGAATTGGCTGACAGACTGATAAAGTATTGTTTTATTGGATTTTGTAGAATATTTTATTTTATTGTTTGTATTTAAAATAAAAAAGAGTTTAATGGTTTTTCTGTTTTTTAACGTATTTCCAATGTTTTGAATATATAATTAGTTTTTTTGTAGAGTCTTATATATATTTACATTCAATTAGTGACGCTTACTTGACAATATGTCTTATTTTAGGGATGTTACCATTTTCTAGGGCATTTGCCTCTTTTATATTCCTTTCCAGAAACTAAACAAGAACAACGTTTCTAATAGATTTAAATAAATTTAAAAATAAGTAGTAAAAGTTTATAATTTTTGTGTATATAATTAAAATATTTATGAAAATAAGTAAAATAGAAAATATTCAGTTTTTATTCATTTACCAAGAATGAATTAATAAGGAATAATTAATTTCACAAAACACTTATTGGAATTATTTTTGCAAACTAAATTGAATACAATTTTATGAAGTATAAGCAAGCCCAAATAAGATTGACATCTGAATTGCTTAGAGAAACACATCTACAGTTTAATTTATAAAAGAAAATTAAACAAAAATAAATAAAGAACTTGCAGAAAAACCAATACTCTGCTTGTCTGTCTCTTTCCCCTCCCCCTTTTAATGTTGCATTAATTTTGTCTTTAACTTGCTCAGAGAATCAATATATTTCCACTGTCTCTTTCATCTTTTTTTCCCCCCTTTTCAAGTTTATATTGGAATTATATGGCAATAATTGTAAAATTCCACATGACTGCAATTGTCTCTATGCTAGATAACTGGCATGCTGTCTTTAGGTCCCCCCCCCCTTTTTTATAATCATAATTTCAGACTTTTATTTCTTTTCTCTCATATCTTCCATTCCATTTCTGTATTACCGTTTGCAATGTGGAACAGAACCTCTGAAAGATAAATTGATATTTCCCAATGCCAAGTAAATAAACCAGTGTGTAGGCAACCAAGCCATCACCACTCTCTTCTCAACAGTTCCTGCCCCCCCCCCCACTTCGCTACGATGCTATTTGCTTTATTCATGCTGCAGTGAGTTTTTAAGTTCTAACATATATCTGGATAAATGCCTCATTGAGAGCCGATATATTCTTCTATTTCTGATCCTAGAAAAAGGAAGTTGGAGTTTCATCTAGTTAGCTCTTGTTGATGACATATCATTAGTCACCGAGTCTATACTTATCATACAGTGTATGGAGTGTCTTGTTTTGGATACAAATTACTGGTTTTGCTGGTATTATTATCTTCTTGTGTTCTTCGTTTGTTCTGAATATGAACAATATTTGTTCAGTTGACTGAACAGGAACCTTAGTTTGACGACAGACTGAAGCTCTTGTGTTTTGGTTCCCTATATAAATAGACATTTAAGACAATTGTGGGGAGCTGAGGGGGTTTCTTGTTCATAAACTGGTGGCGAATTCCAGCTAATGGAACGCCATCACTTTTATATAAAATATTCTTACCTGCTTTTATCAAAGAATGCTAGAAGTAGGTCAGCCATGGTGTAATTTCCAGTTTCAAGCATCAATCATTGAAGTATTTGTAAATTATTCTGTATGAGTGCTGAACCATGTTTTCTATATCGTCTGTCTTATTATTTTAGAAGTTCTGATAATGTCATGGAGACTCAGAAAAATTTCTTACCAGTAAATGATTTTGCGATTTTGTTCTGTTTACTACACTTTGATCTTTTTGATACACCCTCCTCCAACACACACTCACAACGGGCTTCCCCACAATTTCCATTTAACAAATTCTCTTAGAAGACATTGTTGCCCTTTTCTCTTGTTTTTCATAAATTATCTTATAGATTTAAAATTTAAAAAAAATTGTTTTGTCAATATAAAAACTGTTGTATTTATTTTCACTTTCTGTTTATTGACAATAAACATAACGATGAGATAGAAATATTTTATGTTAGCAAAGTTTTATTGTTTTAAAATCTTAATTTCTTTTTTTCCAGAAATTGACAAAGGCTGTTGGGATAAAGATAAAGACAAAGACAAGGACAATGGCTTATCCTATGAATGTCGGACACTTCTCTTCAAAGCCCTTCATAATCTTATTGAAAGGTAAACACTTCTTATTCTTTTCTACAAATTGCTTAACAGCTTCCATTGATTTTTATTCTTTTTTCATTCTTGTATTACCGAGGTCAGGTGGCTAAGTGCCTAGGGTGTTGCATTCACAAACGTGACACCATAGTTTTGGTTGCTGGATTGGGGTGCGTGTTTTTTTTGTTTTTTTTTAAAGCAAAACATTCATACTAATGGAATTGTTTAATCCTAGGTTAGCTCTGATGAAGCAAATCTATAACCAGAGGCATTCTAGCTATCTCTTTATCAAACTTATCAATTATCTTTTTAATTAAAAAGTGATGATATAAGAGAGAAATTTGGCTGCTATTTCTAGCCTTTTAAGACCCTGTAGATGGAAGTTCTGTCTTGGCTTTAAATGGTTACAGAGGACCTTGGAACACTTGTTGCAGTAATAAAATTCGTTGTAATGTAAGGAGAGAAGCTGGTATGTTAATAGTAAGGGATCTTGTTTAGTTCCAGCTCAACCACAATCAAACAGATCAATAGTCAATAGACTATTTAGCCACAGACATAATCTAGCTAGGACTACACTATCTACTGTGTAAATTTTGTTGAATATGACATGTGATTGGAAGGAAATTCAGCTGCTATTTCTAGCAGATTGGGTGAAGTCAGTGACTTCATCATTGGCTGAGGAGACTGTGGGTATTCTTCAGAAATGATAGATTTAACCCTTACACTCTCTGAGTGGTTGGCGTTAGGAAGGGCATCCAGCTGTAGAAACTCTGCCAAATCAGATTGGAGCCTGGTGCAGCCTCTGGCTCACCAGTCCTCAGTCAAATCGTCCAACCCATGCTAGCATGGAAAGCAGACGTTAAACGATGATGATGATGATGATAATTACAAACAATCTATGTTTCTGCCTTTGTAATCCTTTCAAAATATTTCTTATACTGCTCTAGAATAATGTTAACTTAATTGTATGTGGAAACAATCTAGTTTGGTGCCTCATCGTACACTTTTCTTATTTTATCCATTTTGGCCTTTTATATCATGTGTGTGTGTGTGTGTGTGTGTGTGTGTGTGTGTGTGTGTGTGCAGTTGAAATAACTACTGTTAATTTTTACTAAGTTCCTTTTACAAACTTAAGCTTTCAAGAGTCCAGTACTTCTCAAACTTTTCTAACTATTGCTCTTTTTACTAAGATTTCTCCGACACCCTCTCGCTATGATTCACTCTTCGGCCTCAATTCTTAATGTTTATTCACATGCTGATATCAGGTCAGAGTTAATTTAGTTCCGGGTACTAGTTCGACACGGACAACTACTTAGCACAGCACCATCTTACTATATAAGCGAATATTTAATATGTTACTACTTGACCTGAGTTATTGACCCAACCCTTAGTACATAGCTTTAACTAAAAGTAGGTTACTGTTGTAACTCTGGATAACACGCAGTTTGTCATGATATTAAGCTTAATCTTTTTTTAAAAAGTTAATAATCTAAATAGTAAAATTCTAGTACGATGAGCTGGCAGAATTATTAGCACATTGGACAAGGTACTTAGCAGTGTTTCTACTGACTCTCTATATTCTGTGTTCAAATCCTGCTGAGGTCAGCTTTGCCTTTCCCTTCTGGATTGATAAAATAAAGTAAAATAAAGTACAAGTTATGTACTGGGCTCGATGTTATTGACTTGTCCACTGCTTAAAATTGCTGCCTTGATTAGACCGGTGCCCTGGAAATTGAGTAACTGGTCTTATGAGTCCTGGGGTTTAAGTGAAAAAAAAAAAAAAGTTTTTAAATACCCCCAACACTCCTGTACAGCTACATCTATTACTCCCTTGTCCCTTCTCTCCATGTACCACCCAGCTTGAGGAGGTCTGTTTTAGCTCAATATCTTTGATGACCTTGTGATCTTGATAAGGGGGTTTATTGTTGCTGGGAAAGGGGGAAGAGTGTAGTGGTTGCACTGCAGACCACAGTACCCCTACCAACCCTCCACCATTTGTGGGAGAAGGGCCGAGTGATTTGTCTCTCATCCAGTACCACCAATAGCCTGATATGAACTCTGTACCCCCATTCATTCAGCCACCAAGGCTCCTCATAAAGCCAAAATCTGTTCTATTCTTGGAACCACTTTATTTCGAGACTTGCATCTGCTTTCATACCCACCCACCCTCACCTTCACCATCACCAAGCAGTAGAATTGATTCGTTGCTATTTGTGTTTTGGATTATTTATTTATAAACTTAAATTGTAGATAATATTCCAATCTGTCCGTCTGTCGGCTGGCCTGCCTGTCTGTCTGTCTCTGTGTTTATGTAACTTAATTCTTTATCTACTTTTAATCGCTTTTGACCACATTGTTCTAAGTTACTTTACTTTCTTGTTTAAAATTTTCCAGTTCAGAGAAATGTTACTGGAGATGTTAAAACTTACCTAATTGTGTTTTTTTTTCTTTAATTCTTTGCATATTTTAAAAAATCCCACCCACCCCTCACACTCAAATATGTGTACGTGTATACATATTGAGAGTGAGAGACCTGCTGACTTTTTAAGCTTGTATTTTTAGACATGTCATTTGCTGGAATAATCCTGAAACAATAAGTGGTTAAGGCAAAGTGTGTGTGTGTGTGTGTGTGTGTGTGTGTGTGTGTGTGTGTGTGTGTGCATACACATTCTGCTGAATTTAGTACCATTACAAGGTGTTAGGTTACTTTGCAGTTAAAACTGAATAGTAGTTTACAATTTGAGCTGCTGATTAGCATACAGTAGTGTATATATATTTATATGACCTGACAATACAGACCTCTCTCGCTCTCTCCACACACACCTTCCCCATTTTACAGATGTTAAATATCTTCAATGGTAGCAGCGTGGCTTAGAAAGAAATCCAGAATTTTTATATTGGCTTCAGTTTACCAACTGTGCCACCTCTCCTACTGATGCCTGCTATTTTGGTCTCCCTTTCTTTTGTGTGTGTGTGTGTTTTATATCTTGTTTCAGTCATTGGACTGCAGCCATGCTGGGGCACTATCTTGAAGGGTTTAGTGGAACAAATCAACCTCAGTACTTACTTTTAAACTTGCTCTATTTTTAGGCCTGGTATTTTGTTTTATTCTTCTCTATTTGTTGAACTGCTAAGTTTTGGGATGTAGGCAGACACAATGTGAACAATACCAGTTTTAGACCTGTGTAAATATAAACCAGTTATGGGCGGACTGTGACCCGTGGGACTTTCTAAATGTCACACCAAATAAAAAATTACCATAAATTTTTGTTAGCAATACAGCCTGCCTGGTGATGAACCATGTATCATGCAGCCCATGTCTGATACACACACGCATATAGATTTGTGTGTGTGTGTCTGTTTGAAATGTGTTTTGGCTAACTAACTTGAATGAAAGAACTCCAGAGTGCCAAACATGAGTGTAAATATGCCTTATTAAAAACGGGTTCAACAAAAGATGTTTAGTTTGAAGGCATCAGGGATTAAATTGGTGATACGGGAAAGCCCCCCCCCCCCCACTCACTACTTGTAACATATTTCAATGAAGAAGAGGATACACCCCATCTTTTATTTCTTCATGTTTCTATTATACAGTTAAATGAAGTAGGTTATCTCTTAGGAATAAAGTGATTAATCTTATTGAAATGTTGCTCATTTAATGAAGTTTGAGTGAAAACTAGCTCCAAATAATTTGAAGCAGTTTCCCCCTTTAATTATATATTTATAAAGAATTAGAAAATAATTAATGTTTATAGCCCGTCTGACTGGAATTAAAGCTATAAAACAGTGTGTTAATGAACACTTACTTATATGGAATGATTCTACTTTGAGTTATACATATATTTACACACGCACACATGTTGCAACTTTATGCTCTGTATGTATATACATATATGTATGTATATACATGTTTATTTGTTCCTTTTGTTGTAAATGGAAAACATTTTCAGGCTGTTAGAGCTTGCTATGACAGATTTAATTACTCTGGTTTGAAAAACAACATATTTATACAATTTACTTAATGTTACTACATTGAATGTGATATATTGGTGAGACTTCTTTTTGTCTATTTTATTTTATTTTGTTTTAATATTTTTTCTTCTATCATTCAATTTTGCAAATTTTTCTTTTTCTTTTAAATCTCTCCAACCAGATTACATTATACGAGTGAAATTTAATCTTTTAAATAACATTTATCAGGTGAAGCAGCAAAAACTAAAGTCTACAGCTGGTTTCTTGTTAAAGCTGTACAGTATGAAAGGTGTCACCAGCCTTCTTAAAATACATGTGTGTGTGTGATAAAGTTTCACCTGATGGGTTATTGGACCAACCACTGGTTGAATAAGCTGTCATGTGAGACCTTCAAGTCCCTGTTAGAACCAATTTTTCAATTGCTTTCACTCTATATGAGTAAGCATTCAACTTATTGAATTTATTAGATCTGTTGAACATCACCACATCCAGATTAATGTGTGTCCAGTTCATGGATTGCCCTGCTTCGATTGGAACCACCACAGGTTACTCTAAACCACTACAGGAGTATTAAAACTCTCCTGATATTTTACTCATTACATTTAACCTGTATTGATGTTTCTCCCAGCCACATGATTTCATATTCAGTCCCACTATGTGGCACATTGGGCAAGTCTTCTACAGAGCTTTCTTATTAAAAAAAAAAACAAAAAAAAAAAAATAAGCACTAAAGAATTTAACTCATCTGGGAATTGTAACCAAGTGTTCAGTTTGTTGAAATCTTTACATTTGCTCAATGGTCCCAAATCCTAGGAGTTGTACGTAGGTAGATACACACCGTTGTTCTCCTATTCACTCCTCACTTGTGTGTGCATGCGCGAACAGAAATGATCCCTATAATAATAATAATAATAGGTGTCTTGGGAATGATGTGGTCAAATACATTGGCTAAATTCTAGCACAATCACCTACAGTATCACTAGATGCTGCACAATACAATAGAAAATGGTTAGCAGTGGTGGTGGGGAGGTTAAAGAAGATTTTTCTCCTAATTTATTTTCACTGTTATTATTTATAATAATGTAATCGGAGATGTTGTCGAAAGATTGTTTCAAATTATTTACTGTAACAGGGGAGTATTATCTGATTAGATGATTTGTTAGTCTGTATTAGGTATGCCTGTTCAGAGGGAGCTAAATATGAATCATATATTAGACTAATGTATTAAGGATATATTAAAAATTGTTTAGGGAAATCTTAACTGAAGCAGAATAGCTATGAGTGAGATTTAAGTGAATGGTTGTTGATACGAAGAAGAGAAAAGCCAACAAGAGCAAAGACTGTGTAAAAGTTCAGCAAGGTTATATAACTGTCAGTTGACTGACTGTATTCAATATTTACTATTGTTATTGTGTTGAACTGATAACATTACTATGTAACTTTATACAGTTAGCTCTGCTGTGAGAGGCACTTGGAGGAGGATATTTATTATTGTTATTATTATTACTCCATGTAAACATTATTCAACTTAAAGATACCAAATCATAAATATTGGTTTCAATTATTGCTCATTCTCTACATCTGTGCAAACATGCATGAAATTGATAATAGCGACAACAGAGCTCCAAGTTCTTGTCGTTGCTTATATAATAATAATGTAAGGGTTTGTATTAAACTTGTTTAGTAAATCTAATCTAATTCAAACAGCATGTTTATTATAGTTGTGCTGGTTTAATTAAAATATATTCAAAAACACTATGCACTGCTCTATTACAGCAATGGTGTTCTTGAATTGTTTGCCTCGTAAGATAATTGAAAAATTTAATTGCAGTGCATAAATGGAGGATGATTTATATCCATTTAAAAAATCTTCTTCGACATTTTTTTTTTTTTTTTTTTGTAATTCTCCATTGTCCTCATTAGTTTATGATAAAAGAGAAAATACTTTACAACTGACCGAAGGCTCGAATTGTAGTCTTTTATGGTTTGTCAAATGTTCAGATTTGAAATTCTTCCAAGTCTAACAATAATTACCATTATTTCATGACTTCTGTTTCTTTTTTTTTTTTTTTAAAGTTATATATTTAAAAATGATTTTAACGCAACTTATAGCTACTAAAACAGATTCACATTTGAAAATTTAATTCTTTAATTCTTTGTCCAGAAGACTTACAAATCAATTTAAATAAAAGTATCAATAAATAAATAAATAAATACATAAAATATTATTTCTTGAGGTTTCTGTTGCACAATAAAACATTTTGAAAATATTGAGATTGTGATTAATTATTCTTTGTATGCTTTGGTCAAGGCATATGGTGTTGTCTTTGAAAAAGAGTTAAACCGGTTCTCTTTTGAATATTCCGATACTCATTAAACAATATTGTATTGTTGTTGATGGTAGGAGAAGTTCTCAATGCTTCTGCCGTTGCCCTGGAATTAGTCTCTTGTAAATAACTGCAACAGTTGCAACAGCGCCAAACCATTTCTGTGATCAGTTCTTGTCTTCTTACCTATTTTAATTCACTGGAAGGAAAAACTGAGTTGTCCTTTTCGGTTCATGTGGCTTGTAATGTTGATCGATACCTGCTTGAACGATACATGTGCATGGTAAAGCAAAACCCAACCAACTGATTGGCTTACTTGCTTGTTCTTAAGATCTATAAATCCTAATGTTTTTAAATTTATAGAGCATTTGCAAATGTATAGATTATTTCCAGGCTAATGCAATACATTTACTGAGAGCTTGGTATGTCGTTACTGGAGAAGAAATGTGTCAGGATTTAATCAGTTGAGATAAACTATGTACAACAAGTTCGTTAGAAAATTGCTTTGTATGCAAGTGTCTTTCCTGGAACAGGATAATCGAATTACTTTCAAACTGAAGAATTATTTTAACTGTGTTCTTATCATTTTGGAAAATTTACCTGAGTAAACTGTCTTAAGTTGTTAGATATAGAAATTAGTTTTGTGTAATAAATGTATTGGTGAAAATTGTGAGAGTTGAATTGTCATGGTTTGAGGAAGAGAGAGATGAGGGTGGGGTGGGGAGAGAAAGTGAGTTGCTATTTTATTAACAATGGGAAGAGAAGAACAATCCTGGTTTGGTTTGTTTCTTTAGTTGCTTACTCTTGAATGACAACCGTTGATTAAAGCTGGCTTATGGCTTACTATGGGCCAGATGAATGTTAATAGAATTCACAGGATTGTTGTTTACAACCATCTTTAATCAAGGTTCTTCAAGCTCCGTGCATCAACATCGTTGCTTTATAAAATAAAGAGAAAGAAAACGAGAAAGTTTTATTCCTTCTCCTCCTCCTCTGTTCACAACTGCTCTCCACTCTTGTTCTCTCTCTCTAACAACATATTTCTTTGTTATTTCAATACATTGATAGTAGGGCAGGGGTGCAGGGATGCAGGTGTGAGGAGAGAGAGAGAGAGAGAGTGAATAATAGACTGATATCGGGTGCAGGGACGATGAGAGAGAATAATTGTTGTTGGCTATTTATTTCCTTTTTCTTTTTCTTTTTTTTTTTTTTCTCTCTCCAACTTATTGATTATTTGCTAGATATCCCGCTGCATTGTTAAATCAGTATATTTTCAGCAGGTTCCGCCTGTATTTTCACCAACGTTGCTGTGTTGTCAAACTGATAAATTACTAGACATGGCTGCAAAAGCTGCCTCACTTCAATAACAGAATTAGAAAAGATTGAAATAATTGATTATTGTTATTCGTTTAAATAAATTGCGAGGCCTATTTTCTATGATCGGTGGTTGTTATATTTAATGATGGCTAACAGCTAGCGTTGACCTCTTGTTAATTAATCTATCTGTTTCATGTTGAGGGATGGTGCTTCTCATCTTGTATTTATTTTTTCTATAAAACATCTACAAAAAACTTGATGGCTTTACTTACAAATATACTTAAGAATAAAAAAAAAAAAAAAAAAAAAAAGTCTTTTTTGATTTTCTGATATCTGAAATACAGTTCTTTTCTTTTTACTGTATGTTTTTAAATGATATATTATCTTTAAAGAAAGAATATAAATTCCGTAAGAGCTGAATTTGTTAATTTTTAAAGTATAAAAATGAGTTCATTTAGATTCTTATTATTAAACTTCTTGAAGGTGGTCAGCTGGATTTCTTGTATTTATCGATGTCAAGACCACAAACAACCTGAAAATTTGTTTGGCATCATGTTGCTCGAAACCTAATGAATGAATTTAAAAGCTTTTTCCCTCCCCTTTTGATATGGTAGCAGTGTATATAGCCACCCTAGTGTTGACTCATAGCAGTTGCATAATTTCACAGCTAAAATTATTTGGTAAAAATTTAATAATTCAGCCATATCAAAGAAAAGACCCAGCCTCTGAACTTTCCCCAAACTTGTGTGATTGTTGGTTTGGTTGGTGTTTGGTCTGAATATCTGTAGGCCAGCGTGTGTGTATGTGGTGGGTATTAAAAAATAACTGGAACTGGTGGATAATCTATTGGCGACAATGTTAATGAGGCATGGTCCTGGAGTTGGGTCATTCTTTAAATGTGACCTGAAACACTTTGCATACAGCAGACAAATGTTTATATATCCTTGTACTGTATGTGACTGACTGCACTAAGAGCTGTTAGTATTTGGTCATATTGGTTTCTAGTTTATCCTTTATCAATAATGGTGCCTGAGAGGATTTTAATGAAGAGAAGAAAAAAAAATCTCCATAATTTTATGTAAAGTGAAATATTATATTTTGATAATTTGTTATCTTGAAATTGGGGTGGGGGGAAATGTATATCAAATACCTAGCAATTCTGATGGATTGTACGAGAATATTGTAATAATATATTACCTTGATAAAATTGATCTTTACTATCTTTTGTCACTGATATAAGCTACATTACACTGCTTTCTAATCATATTGTAATGTCAATATGATTGGTTATAGATCTGACAGTGCTTATTGTATATTATATTCATTTAACCAATGATTTGATACATGGCAAACTTATTCCCCCGCCACCACTTTTTGCCAGTTGCTGTTGTATTTCGATGCATATTTTATGAGAAAAATATAGTCTTTTTTTTCTCTCATTATCTTTGTTTCAAAAGAGTTATCTGATACGAGTATGACATAGACATTTAAAATATCAAATTTTATGCTTTGAAGTTAATGTGGACTATAAAAATGTATAAACCGTTTATATGACAGTGTTTAAACACAGATAAGCTGTTTCAGTCTATGACAGACACAGTTAATTCAGCTATTAATCTGATGTCCTCAGTCATATTCAGGTGTCCATGTTGTTTCAGAGAAATCGCTTAGCATTCTGTTGTATTGAGCCCAAGGAGGAAAATTCCTCATCAAAACCATCGATGAGGTTTGAAGGAATAAAGTGTAGTTTTAGAAATGTATGAGATTTCTTCATTAATTTATAATCACTTGCTATATATAATTACTTGCTATACATAACTACTTGTTACATATACATCATTAACTTTTCACTGCTGTATGAAATGCAGATGAACTACCAGGAATTAACCCTCCCGTCACCCTATTTCTAATGCAGAAATAATCAAGATATTTAATAAAGTTATTCGTTAAGCCAGTGCTTGCATCCTAGCTTAACAAAATGCTTCTCATATGGAAGGTTTTAATTTACATATAAATACTTTTAAACCAAATATTTTATATCCTTGAATGAGAGGCAGTCTTAGATAAATTGGTGTGACAAATTTTATTAATTTTGCTCTCTCTCTCCCTGAGTTTTCAGTTACATTTAAATTGTATATCAACAGTATGGCATAAAACACTTTAATTTATTTAGCAATATCATCGTCTTGCAAATTAAACCTTATATTTCTTTATTCAGAACATGTATGTCCTTAGTTACGAAGCCACTTTCTATATTAAAACGTCTGTTATGTCTAAACATGAAACTGTGTTGTTTAGCTCTATTTTTGTTTGTCATGGTATCAGTGTCCACTCCTGGTCATCCTTGATGGATGGCTACTTCTGACCTTGCCTCCTATTTTGATGTAGTGTACACAAATTATATTA